>NC_091745.1:4408711-4548711 GCF_043380555.1 Nothobranchius furzeri | reverse complement strand
CATGCAGACTCCTTTTAAACACTGCATTTCTTAAACAGATCTTTGTCAAATCTTGTTGTTAAAAAGTGGAAACAAAGCTCTTAACATGACCGCTGGAGATGTTTCTGGGACAGAATGATGGAGTCTGTGAGAGATTTATATTATTAATAAAGAACAAGACCTATTTGGACAGCTCCACAATCATGACAATTTAATGTGCAGCTTGTGACAAGCACCAATGTCATGGCCACATTGTCAGACATTCCCACTGAAACTTGTAATTATTCATGCTGCTTAAGTGCTTAAGGAAAAAAAAAACTTGTTTAGTTTGACTGACTTCACAAAGACTGTGCTGGAAGAAAATTAAGCTTTCTCTCTTTCAACATAGCTTGAATATATCAATAAAACATGCCTCTAAAGATAAATTCAAGATTGTGGCTAACAGGTGATGACATCATCACATAAGGTGTGTTTGTCTCTGAAAACTTGTGACTGATTAAAATGCCTGATATGTGTGTGTGTGTGTGTGTGTGTGTGTGAATACCTAAAAGGTTACATTTCAAACCCTAGGTGCTCTTCTTTTATGTTTCTGACATGCAAATGAAAACAATCAGACCGTTGTTATTGTGATGTGATTAATGTAATTAATGTAGTTAATCAGATAACATACCCATGATGGTTCCTGTTATTCTCACAACAGATGTTCAGTTGAATCTGGTGAAGAGTAGCATGAATTTAAAAAAAGCTTCTGATTAAGAGGCATCATGTTGGCAGAATCAGTTTTTGGGCATACTTTGATCACGTTTTCAACTCCACCAGGTAAATTTTAAACTACCACAGGGTAATGGTTAAACTGGGATGTCCCATAGGAAACGACCTTGCACACTTAGTGAAACACTCCTTAGCACGCACGCACGCACACACACACACACACACACACACACACACACACACACACACACACACACACACACACACACACACACACACACACACACACACACACACACACACACACACACCTGTCTGTCTTTTTATCATAGTGAGGACACTCCATAACGTATAGCAAGCTTCTGGTAAGCTTAAAAAAAAGTGAGGACCAACAAACTGTCCTCACTTTGTAGGGAAAATGTCCCTCAGTATGTAGTATACAAGAACACACACACACACACACACACACACACACACACACACGCACGCACGCACGCACACACACACACACACACACACACGCACGCACATCAGTAAAAATTTATATTCAATAGTCAGATTTTAAATAAGAAGCCAAATGCATTATTCTCAACCAAAACTTGACGGCTACAAACAGCTAAAATGATCTGTCTCAGCCTGGGAAATCATCAACATCTATGATGCCACTATGATACCACACTGAGTGTAAAAAAACAGGAACTTAAATGTGTATTTTATTTTAAAAAAAGATAATTTGGTAGTCATTACAATGTACATTTTATGCATTTATTTCAGTTTTATTTTTTAGCAATATTTAATGTATTTGAATTTTGTAGCTTAAAATAATGACTGGCTCTATGCTTTAAAGTCCACCGATTGCTTAATTTAGTCTTAAAAATAATACGTTTTTGAAATAAACCTCTACTTTAGAAATATTTGGCTTGGTTTGACATCAATTCAACTCAAATAAATTATTTTCGGCTTTAAAAACATCACTTCCCCTTACAGGCACAGTGTTTTGAAGATGTGACACTCTCTCGCTATGTTTTCAAGTGCGTGTTTATTGGCCCCAGACAATCCTCCCCCTCTGCCGCGAGCTGATGTGACAGAGAGTCCCGTCTGGCTGTCATTTGCCCTGACCGTGACAGAGCAGCACATGGCTGTGAGCTGCATACACATCCTCGTGTGCTGAATCTGCGTATAACATTGACACTTTATCTCAGCTGGAATGAGCTGTGTGCAGACACTGAAAGCCAACACCACTGTCTGTAACAGAAGTAGTTTTGAAGTGGCCCTGAATACCTGTCAAGACACATCATTGTTGTTCCTCATGGCCATTTTAACTGAAACGGCACTCAAAAAAAACACAATGGAAGCTAATACAGCTGAGCTAAACCTCTTGCCCTGCAGCTGACAGGCTCATCTGCTGGTGTGCTTGTGTACATTTTTATAAAGAAACAGCACTTTCCTCATTTTATTGCACCTTTTTAGCATAAAAGCTAAACCTATTTGGGTCCTGCCCTTTTCTAATTAGACATTAATGAATTGTCCATAAGATTTGCTTTATTTTCTCCATTATAAAAAAATAATGCATCGTTGGTGACCTCTAAATATGTGATTTATATTCAACACATCGTTTTCCAAGATATACAGCTGTGGGCAAATGCATAACACCAGATTAAATGTTATAATTACAAGAGTTGCATGAATGCTGAACTCTTTTGCACCACCCAGTGCCAAAGTCTTTACAAGCTAAATAACGAACAGCTGTGCACACACAGTGACATTTAGCTGTTTAAATTATTTGTGTCAAAATCATTTAGTCAACAACAAAACTGACAGGTTGACTTTATAAAGTTATCTACTTTAAGGGTGGGCTTAGAATTTCTTTTCTGGAGCATTTTTTGCCTCATAGGGCTTGTGATCACACGTGATTACGCGTAGCATTCTGGGATGTGCGTGGACACGTTGGAAGGTTGTTGAGTGTAAACAAACCGTGAAACAAACGGTACTGTAGCAGAGAAGAGTCATATTTGGGTGAAAGCAAGTGTTAAATAACATTATAAAATCCAAAAGGATACGAAATGTGCAAGGATATGTTATATAAAGATGCCGGGGACCAGTATGTGGACAAAATCAGCGTTAAAAATGGTTTTGATCCATATGAAAGACCCAAGACCCGAGCACCGATGACATATTGTTACCGCCGCAGTTCTGCATAACGGACATTTTAGGCTTTCTTGTTTGTGGGTTGAGCAGATGCAGACGTCCAGATGAGAACGAAAACCTTTTATTTTCTGGTATTTCTAGTGAAACAATCAAAATTATCATCATGGATAGAAGTGTAGCAGGAGAAGTTGCGTTCTGTGTCAGTGCAGCTGCTTTAGCTTACCAGTGTGTGTGTGTGTGTGTGTGTGTGCATGTCACGGTTGAAGGAAAGAAATGTTGTATAAAAACGTACACCATCTGTAACTTACCAGAATGAAAATACTCCAGAAGGGGATGTTTGGTAGCCTTACAGCTGCGATCTGACGAGACTTTGTTATGCTAGATACTTGGTCTCCGGGGTTTTGCCTCCAAGCAAGAAAACAGTGAAACGTTAGCTTGTTTTCCACCTTTATTCCCCTGGTGATCACATGTGTCACCCCACAATACAGCAATGATTTACTAGAGTTGTATAATATAATCGATCAACTGAATATTAGATTGATTGAAGCCGCAAGAACGAGACTGAGCACGCTGTCTACAGTAGTAACAAGCAACAAGTAAAGACTCACACGCCTCCAACGGGGCGGCCATGTCGGTGATGACGTTACGATCACGGACCCTATTGCTTGAAATGCTCTTTGCTTAGCTTAGTTTAGCTTAGCTTAGCTTGACTTTACCACATGAGAAATAAATAATTAGCCTTGCATAACATTACTCTCCTACAAAGGTTGGCCTACATTAACTTTTTATTATTGTTTATTATGTTATTAAAATGGTAAACGCACCATTTAGAGTAAGATTTTTGACTCCGGTAATACCTCTGAGAACAACAACTACAACAGGAACAGGAGGCTTTTGAATTCAATACAGACTTGTTACAAGGAACTCAATTATTATTTTCTACCTATACGTGTGATCTTGTACGGCTTACATGTCAACAAAGTCACTCAGATTTGTTGACAGCTTGTTAAAAGTCTCCAGGTCCAGTTAGATGCAAAGGGCTGTTTCAAACTAAAATACGAAACCTTTATAGAAACGCGGCGCCAACCATGAGGCTACATGTCCAAACGGCCTTGTTTTAAATTGCATTCAAACATTTTTATGTTGTTTAGAAGTCCATTCAGCATCAGTCTAAGTTATATGGGATGCTTTTCTCTAAAAGAATAGAGTTTTGACACAATAGCTGAGTGCCTGAGTTCAACACATTTGTGTCAGGTAGTGATATATTTTTTTAAATCAGCATAAAAGAAAAGAAACTAAAAATGTACATATTTGTTTAGGGTCGTTTAAAAGGCTGTTCCAGAATTAATTTTTTCATAGAGTAAACTATTGTTTTTATGTCTTCCATTACAGTGTTTCACTGCCCATGCTTGCCTTTTCAGATCAGATTGTTTCCACACTGACAATTTTCACCTCCAGACTCTAAAATCACTCTGCTTTAGAACTTTAGCATTAGATCTGCCAACTGTATCCATCATTCTGTGGTCATCTTTTCCGTTTACCTGTATTTTAATATTATTCATTAACACAACTAGCTTTTTGCATTTCCAATCTTTACACTGGGTTGTTTCACTTACTTGCCGGCACATCGAGGTCATCTGAACAACAGCCACCTTAAACTGATGAACAAACTACAAACGTAATCCCTAAAGGACAAAAATGACAAAACCAGAGCATTTGCTACCTGTCTTGTTCCTCACTTCTATTTGGTGTTCCTCAAGGATCTGTACTTGGACCTTTGCTGCTTTCCCTGTATGTATGTCCCAATGTGTCTAGTGGTTCCTGTAACATTGCCTTTACACCACTGGCTCTCTTTCTGAGCTCTACTGTGGCTAATCTGGTATGGAGCTAGGTTTGGGACAATATTCAGCATAACTTGTTTTGTAACTTCGAACATGTTTCATCACATGTAACTTTGGATTTGTAACTTGTAACTTTAGTTTTCTTATTCGAGAAATGTGATTGGTAGCTAAGACTCGTGCACTCATTGGTTCCACTCCACTGATGCTAGAATCGAGACAAAAAAATCCGTAATTGTAGATTTGAGGTTTGTACCTGTAGAATGAAATGTGTGTTTTGAGAGTTTTGATTTCAAACTTGTACCTTGATTTTTTCAATTCGGAAGTCTGCTAGTTACAAAACGAAAGTTTCATGTTTCTGAATGAATGTTTGATGTTACAAAATGAGTAGTAAATGTACAAAAGTTTGATTTTATAAAATAAAAAATACATGTACAAAATACAATGTTCCTGTTACAAAACAAGAAATACAAGTACGAATTGAGAATTACAAGTTAGAAAACTAAAGTTACAAGTTATGAATCCAAAGTTGCATGTGATGAAACATGTTCGAAGTTACAAAACTTGGTACAAGTTACGCTGAATATTGTCCCAATCCCAGTTCCATAATCTGGGGGCATTGATGGATGTTGGTTTGTTTTTGGGAAGGCAGATTGGTGGAGTGGTTAAATCTGTTTTTTATCATCTGAGAAGGATGATAAGGTTAAATATTTTAAGACAGGATTTTGAAATGGTTTTTCGTGCTTTTATTACATCATGTACTGACTACTGTAATTCATTGTACCTTGGTGTTTCCCAGTCTCACCTCTTTTGTGCCATTTGCCTTCTTGGTCTTTGATATCAGGTGGGGCAGGGCCTTTTCTGTGGTGGCCTATAGGCTTTGGAGTGCGCTGCCTGTACAGGTTAGGATGGATCCTCACATTAAATCTCTTCTGAAAACCCAGATATTTGTCACGTCTTTTAATTCAGAATGTCATCATTTTAGGTCAAGTTTTATTATGCATGTTGTATCTTTTTATTAGTCTTCTGTTTTATTATTTGTATAGTTGTTTCTCTTGTATAAAATTTTGTTTAAGCACTTTGGTCAGGTTCTTTGACTGTTGCAAGGTGCTATTTAAATAAAGTTGACATGACTCAAGCGATGGTGCAGCAATAAAAACACGAGTGCTGCTGCTTTTTTTAACATGTACAGAATATTGTCATTCTGTCCCCCAGTAACTTGAGGGCCACATAAGAAATAAGTCTGCTGCTCAGTGATCTCACCACCCTTTTTTCCATGCCCTGGGTTGAACTGCTTGTTGTAATTTAACATTGGAATACATTTAAAATAAATCGTGTCTAAACTACTGTCATTTCCTCAGAGAACAGCTATTTCACATGCTGCACAAAGGCGATGGTGAGGCTATTACCCTCACAGGCAGAAGTGTTTTGATAGCTGTCTTGATAGGAATGTCTTGTGAAATCTCGTGAATGAAAATATGAAGCAAATGCCAGTCAGAGTGGTTAAATGCCATCTAACACGAAGCAACAGATCAGGGCCTAGAACCTTATTGCAGCCAATTAAAGATAAATATGCCACAGATGGATTCTAAAGATGTTAGGTTATCAGGGCACTTCTATTTTACAGCAATTAGTCTGCTAAACCATCAAAGTTCTCGTGAAAGGCTGAACCGCTCACTTGAAGAGCTCTAAAGACCTGGTGCATTACATCAGTTAGTTCAAATCAAAGTCTTTGACCTTTATGGACTCAGTTTGGTCTTTCATGTACCGAGCTTTCTACAGAGGAGGGTTGTTCGTATCACAGTAAGAAGTGATCAGTCGTGACCCCAACAGACAGATAGCAAGGGCTACTTTCTAACGATGCCTTTCAGGCTGTTAAATATTTTTTTTTATAACAGTGATTGCCAGTATATCTGAACTTTATTTATTTACATGGAACCATTTCACAAGAAAAGTACCTAACAATACACTAAAACAGCTGAACCCAAACATCACGTCCAGATTAAAAGTCAAATGCTTGGAATGAAGAAATCCAACTGCAACATCATCAAAAGATTAATTTCTAAGGAAACCAGTAGACTGATCAAATCTTCACTTTGACTCAATCCTCCATCCTAATGAAGCATGTATGACGGTCAACTGGTGGTTCCCAGACCCGATCCAACCTATGGGTTTCTTTATCTGGTCCAAAAAGTTTTTTCAGTCATTGATTAACTATTTTGACATCAGAATCAGCTGCAGCTCAGTTTAGGAAGTATTAATTATGGTAGTGCCTTATGTGGACAACATTTTCACTTCTAGACTATTTTTTCCCATTTTAGCTCAAATGTCTGAGGATGGTCTAGATTTCATTCATTTAAACATGCTCAACAGGGTTGTTGTGAGACCAGACAAAAATAGAAGCTTAAATTTCCTAAATAAATTATGTTTATAATTTATTGTAATTCTGGCCACTTTTCCAGGATTTATATGTAAATGTGTATTGTAAATTAGAAAGCCACCAAGAGAGGAATGTTCATGTAAGAACATTAAACGTTAAAGATCGTCAAAAGATGCCCTCATGTTGTCTGCATGGACAAATTCTGTCCCCATGGTTGATGACGGTGTCTACCTCACAACCCTAAGAAAAAGGCACGACCTTTAGAAAATATCACTACAGGATGGATATTTTTCTAATTTCCAGAAAATAGTTTCAGAGAAGAAACATGGCACATTGTCCAAAGGCAGCAGTGTAGGTCACTGATGTCGTGTGCACTGATCATACATAAAAACAGCTTTTTATTGTTTTTAAAGAGGCAATAAAAACTGAGTTAAAATCAGCTGTTTTAGACTAAAATCTCACCAGACAGATTAAACTAGAGGCTTCTTCTGCTTTAGACTAAGACAGACTGGCTACTAAGTGGATTTCTAGAGGACTGATGCTAATAAAGCTAATAATCTCTGACTGATTATGCAGGAATTGATGAAAACTTGAGCATCAATGTGAGGCACCAGATGCAGTTCTGTTTCTCATATGCAGTTAAAGCAGTGTTTTTCTAGTTTTGCAAAGGATTGCACATAATATTCCTGTACAATATTGGGTTTTTCTTAAATCTTTATTGTTGGAGTTAAATTAAATAAACAATCAAACAATTGTAAACTTTGATGTGTTTCTTTTTATTTTGCTGGAACCATTTTTATTGCCTACATCGTGACCCTGAGGCTCTGAAGGCTGTTTTGTTATAAAATAAAAAACTGCATTTCCCTTCACAGTAAAATATTTTATGTTCTACAGGAGCTGCAAATAAACAAAAAATGTAACATCAATCTGAAGCTTTTTGCTTGCAGCACATCAGAACCTGAATTATTGATGTTGCGAATCAGCTTTTGGAGTCAGTCACTCTCTTTGTCTGGAGCCTAACAGGTTAATCGGCCGCGCTGCATTAAAGCTCAGCTTTTCACAGGTTGACACATAAAAAAATACTTCGGGATGGGGATGATATGATGCTGCATATGCAGCACACAAACCAGGATGGCACTCAAGAGAGGGAGCAGAGAGAGAGACGAAAAATCCCATTAAATATGAATGTTTGTCTTTTTTTTCTAAAACTGTGTATTTGACCAAGTAATGGATTGTTCACATAGCAATTGAGGCACAAAGACGGAAGCTATTCAAGCAAAACAATGCAGCCCTTTGAGAGTATATGATCAGAGGATGAACAAAAACTATTGTGCATGCATTACTGGTACAACACCAGTGGAACAATGGTGGGAGTTCTTAGGAAAATGGGACAAACTGTTGTGATCAACTTGTCAACAACTTTAAATTTTTAAATCTGAAATCCCATGATCATCTTGTCTGATGCTTAAAAGCACCCTTCACAACCACATACTTTAGGTTAAAGTGTTTTTTCTTTATTCCTCAGTCCACTCCAAGTTTCTGAGTGACTCCATCAAAGGCATGAATGGGAAGGCGGGGGGGTGGGAATCAAACAGGAGGCTTGAGAATCCATGAGGAAATCAGCAGGTGCAGGTGCTTGTGAGTGCCTTACCTGGACAAATGATTGTAAGTGACAGTGTTTGACATTCGAATAAAATGTATTTGGTAACTAACTGAATGATTCACACTTTATCTATGATAAAAGTGGTGTTTTTTAACCGATCCTGCGGAAATGGCTGTCTGTGAGATTCTGCACCCTTTTAGTGCATGCTACCAGATGATTGACCCCTAACTTAATAACTAGTTGTAACTTTTGACTACAACAGCAACCATCATGCATTTGTGATAACTGGTAATACGTCTCTCATGTGGCTGTGGAGGAGTTCTGTACCTCTCTTCTTTACAGAATCATTTAAATTTAGTCACATTAGAGGGATTTCCAGCATGAATTGCCCATTTAAGGTCAGAAATTCTCTTTCATGGCTTTCAGGTGGAGAGCAGAATCCATTGTTCCATTAAAACAGTCTAAAGAATATTTTTCCTTGAGTCTTGTTAAAGTTAAAGTCCCACAATTGTCACACACACACACTGGTGTGGTGAAAATTATCCTCCGCATTTGGCCCATCCCTGTGGGGGACGCTGAGCTGCAGACACGGTCGCGCTCAGGAACTATTTGGGGGTTTAACCCCCAATCCAACCCTTTTAAGGTGAGTGTCAAGAGGGATTGGGTCCCATTTTTTATGAAGTCTTTGGCATGACCCAACCGTGATTTGAATTCCGGTCTCGCAGTCCCAGGTCAGACACTGAGCTGGTTTCCACAATGTGTTCTGGCAAATGTGGAACAAACCTTTGAGTTCCTTTTAGTCTTCTTGTTGAATCATGAACTGTGGCCTCGGCCAAGTGAGGTCTGCCGTGTTTTAGATGCTGTAGTGGGTGTTTTTGCTCAATAATTACTTTAGAAAGGGATATGTGTTGCTTTTTGAAAAAAAAAATTAAAAGAATAATTTAAATACTTTATGTTGTTAGACAGGTTCTCACTCACTCACTCACTCACTCACTCACTCACTCACTCACTCACTCACTCACTCACTCACTCTCTCTCACTCTCACTCACACTCACTCAACAGGCCAAACACAGTAACATCTAGGTGCCCTCGGGGGGAAACCCACACATTCTTGGGGAAAAAGTCACAGCCAGGATTCAAACCCTCAACCTTCTTTCTGTGTGGCAACAGTGCTACCAAGGCCCTTATAAAGTGATTTCCTAATTCTACACATCTGGCCTGAAACTAAACTATGTTTTCCAAATCATCCAACATGGAGAATAATGTTAACTCTGGAATAAACAAAGGGAGTGGTTACTTTTTCACACGTGGACCAAGTGTGTGTGGATGGCTTTTTCACTTAAAGGGTCAGCATTATAGTTTATTTACAATCCATACAGCATGAAACCTTGTTGGGGCTCACAGTGACCCAACCACTGAGGATATCGTTGAGGGGACAAATAGTCTTTACTAAACAATAACAGTATTATAACTGAAGTATCTTAAATAAATACTGGCAACATTTGCAGCCATGTCAGTTGTGTTTTTGTGTGCCACTGTGCTTTTCATGCAGCAGGAGGAATAGCAGCCATCATGACATTGTGTTTTCTATCCCCGCTGAGCATGTGTGTTTGATTGTAAACAGGACCTCCATCCATCAGCATCAATAAATAATCCGCTGAATCAGTGATACTTGTGAATAAATTGATTTCACAGTTACTGGGATGAGAATGGAAGGTGTAAACATGGACAGCTGCACTACAGGGAAGAAGACACATTACATCTGTTATAAAATAAAGGCAAACATACGGAACAGTGGGCTTCAACGTCCTGAAAAGAACAGCACTTTTCATATGAGTCTTGCTATGGTTCTGTAAAATATTTATGTGTGGTGTTTCGCTTTCTTTCATATCGTAAACTAAATGTATGAAAAGAGTTTTCCCAAAGCAACGAGCCACCTGCTCTGTTTAGTTTACGTGTTGATCAGCTGCAGGGCTTTTTTGTTGCTCTCAAGTCTTCGTCTGTGTGCCAGAAACACTCAAGAGATCTTCTTCTGAAGAAGCAGGAAAGCAGTTAAAAGCGAAAACATTTTTTTTTATTATGACAGTGACCGCAATAAGATGTGCATACATAAAAAGCACAGGCATGTCTACTGGCAAGTGTGGGTGTTCTTAATCACATACAAAAAGCCTGGCAGGTTGTTATTATTTTTTAAAAGATCAGTTAATACAAACTGGTTTGATTTCATAACCAATAAAACCTGGATGGTGAATAAACTTGCCCCTTCAGTGTGTTGTTACCATGGAAACCATAAGTAAGGATTAAATGAAGGCAATCTGTTTATTGGAGGTAAAAAATATGAAGAGAAAACCGGAGAACAATTCGTGGAATGTGTTCTTACTGAGATTCTTTAAATGAAAATCTAAATAAAGTCAGCTCAGAAGTTAAAATATATAAAATGGAACTGAATGAAAATAGAAACGATTTTTAAAAATGTACATTTTAATGTTTGTTGTTTTCTTAAAGATATCGACCGGAAACAACATTCCTTTGAATGGAAAGTGTAATAGAATATTAGAACCTCAGCTGAAAACGTTTTTTTGGTTTTCACGGCTAGAGTTTTAAGAAAATACGATGTTGTTAAATAAAGCAGCAATAACAGAGGATAGTTTCCAATCTAAGCGCTGAGCAGCTGATGACGTCACACCGGTAACGCCACGCAAACAGCTAATGTAAACAATCCTCAGCTCGGGTTTATCTGCATCAGCATCACAGCAGAGGACAATGTGGCATCAGTCAGATGTAGCTCATGAAACCTCTGCTAGTCGGTCTAGTTTTGCTTTTCTGGATTACTACCAGGAGAACGTACATCAGAGAGCTGGAGGAATGCAGCTGGGTCCGTCAGCCTGTTTGAATTGGATGAGCTGCAAGCCAGTTTATAATGCACAGTTGGACATATTCAAGAATCAGATATATGTAGACGCTGGTGGCAAAGCCGGTGTGGAAGGATAGTGAATGTCTTCAGGACCAAAATCAGCATCATCTATTTACTTCATCTCAGTGCAAGTAGATGGGTTAACACAGCATCTAAAGCTAGCTTCATCAGACTGTGCCACAATAATTCAATAATCTACAGAAAAATAAAACAATGTGCTGCACCAATCCACTTGTTGATCTCCTGCTCCATCTTCCACTCACTGTTTAAAATGACTGAGATACTTAGACTCCTCCACTTGAGGCAGGGCCTCATCCCTAACACAGAGAAGGCATTCTACCATGGGTTAGATTTAGAGGAGCTGATTCTCATCCCAGTTGCTTCTCAATCAGCTGCAAACCGCTCCAGCGAAAGCTGGAGATCCCTGTCTGATGATGCCAACAGGACCACATCATCTGCAAAAAGCAGAGACCTGATCCTCAGGCCACCAAAATAGATCCCCTCACCATCTTGGCTGTGCCTAGAAATCTTCTCCATAAAAGTTCCACAAACAGTTCCCATGACTTTAATGTTGCTACATTAGTTAGAAATGTGTATGGCTCAGACTTTTTGCTGCAGCTGTAAACACTATTTTCATAACCAGTCAAGTAGAACAAAATACAACTAATCATGTAGTATTAGCAGCAGCTTCTTTTAAGAAGTTTTTGAGTAACATATGCAAAACACGAAATTTTGATGTTCTATAATGATTTATGACAAAATTCCTGAAAAACATGAAAAACTAAACCACACTTTTATGTAGATGGCAAAGTGTACTGTAGTTATACTGAATTTCTACTATTTGCATGAGTTTGGCCTGTATCTTTTATTAAAATAGCATTATTAATATTAGTATTATTAGGGGTGGGACTCAATAAAAAAATCAAATTAATTAGAGGCTTGGTAATTAATTAATCTTAATTAATCACATTTTAATTGTTCAAGAAAATGTGCCCTCAAAACATTTTTTTAAATGAAAAATAATGAGACAGAGAATCAAACATTAGATATGACATCATTACTGTAAACTAAAGCTTTTTAATTTCTAAAACAATGCATTTCATTATTCATACGTCACAGTGTGATATGAAACAAAACCCAAATCAATTAAAATGTAGGATTGCAAATAGAAAACACCTGCAAAGGGTTCCTGAGCCTTTATATTGTCTGTCTAGTTGAATTACTGAAATAAATGGATTCAAATTTTTCCAGTTTCACTTTTTTGAATAATTGAGTGTTTTTGTTAGCATTTCCACTCATAATGTAGAAAAAACTAATATATGGCAGGAGAACAGGCACAAATATGATCTAGGACTTAAATTCAACAGCTTTTAACACCAGACCAGGTGTGAGAATGATCAAGAGCACCCACTGGTTCCAGTAGGAACTGGAGGACGATGGGAAGTTAAAAGATCATGACGAAAAATTATTGATCTGACGATCAGGTGAGTGTACCTTCTTTACATAGGAAGTCTCTCTGTCACATCATGAAGGGGATGGCTGCAGACCTGCAGATTCATGCCTGCAGCAGCGAATCTGGTGTGATCTCCAGCCTGAACACCACCTTCTTGTTCCTCGCTGCCCTGATGCGCTTAAGCATCCGGCCTTTTAGCTCCCGATCAGCTGATGACCGCTTCAACACACCTCGCTGCTTAGTGATCGTAACGCATGTGACGTTTAGACAGTCAGTCATCTCAGAAACATATAATAAACCAGCAGAATTGTTTAGAAAATGATCATTAAGATTTTAGAGTGTTTCTGTAACTTTAAGACACGTTTGTTTGTGACTATGTACAGAGGAGTGCACTTTCCCAGCTGCAGCCAGGTAACTCTTGTTTGTCTGACTACTTTCATAAACTACTGTTAACGCAAATAATTATTCTGTCTGGTACTTTCAGTGCCACACAAATGTTACATAAATGTTAAAAATATAGCTTACCTGGACTTTTGCTAATTTTCTGGTTTGGCGACACTGACTCCGTAGTTTTCTGGAAGTTTTTCTGTTTGCAAGTTAAGAAAGGAGGCTGATGTGTTTCCCAAATACTGCATCAGTCTAAGCAAGGTGATTTCTTCAAATCATTCCGGTTTAGCAGCCATTAACAGAGCACTGTGCATTGTTGTGTGCGTCAGTGATATTTGGTCTACGAGGAAATCATGCAATGACAAAGGTTTGACCTTGCTTAAAATGCAAGCTGTGATTAAATGTGTGAAATTTTTTGTATGCATCATTATTTTTCTAATTAAATATTCACAATTAATGCATTGAAGTCCCACCTCTAATTATTGTTCTAATTTCTAGTTTGTTTTCAGAAAAAAACAAAATGTAGTTCTAACTATTATTCATAGCTTTGTAAATTTAACTACTGATTCTTAAACATAAAATTGGTTGATATTGTAACGACCCCGAGCGTCTCAGCGGCAGGTTTATAGTCCACAAATCAACCAGGAGGAAGCAGTAGAGGTTCACACAGACCTTTATTAGGCTTTTTCTTCAACGCTTTGTATCGCTACAGACACCGATCCTCTACCACTCTCCTACCACACAGAGTCACGGTGTCAGTTAACCATGCTAATTCAACCCGCTCCACAGAACACACATCACCTTCCCTGTGGCTTACATAACACTCACACAACACGCAAATCAACTCATAGGAACTAGCTGAATGATAGGAAACACATATAACACAATACCCAGAATGCACCTGGCTTACAACCCCAGCCAGGTCATTACAATATTCTCAAATCAACCAATCTCTAGCACTATAGCTTTCACCTCCATGTCTCCTAAGACTCTGCAGGAGCTTGTTTTTACTTTAGGAAAGTAAAAAAATAAAATAAAACATGTGTTACCCATGCAGACAAATAATTCTAAACAAAACACTAAAATCTAATAATTTATTTCATAGATTGCAAAGAAAAAAGTATTGAATTAATGATTGAGAAAACCATGAACTTTATTATTAGATGGCGCCACTCCTCAACACACACCTTTTAAATGAATGGAGCATTCAAGTTTCACTACACACTTTGGCAAACACAGTTAATCAGATATTTCCAAACACAGAAGGCTATGATTTGACTGAAACCCTCACTAAAGCTGCAGCATTCATGACCCGAGGCATATTTGTTGTGCCTGTCCTTTCACTGTGCCTAATTGCAAACCAATGCCTAAATGCTAACACCCTGAAATTTTCAGTGGCTCTTAATGAGCAGGGGGTTGGTGAAGACTGTTTTTGGATTGGTATCGGAATCTAAATCTTTATTAAGTCCTGGTGAAGGATAATAATTGTGAATCATATCATTCTAAAAACATATTTTTCTTTAATGATCAAAAGACAAGTACAGTATATTACATAGTATTTGCTAAAACTGCATTGATATTATATTATTAGTTTTTCATTCCTGCATGCAATTATTGCTATTGCTGTCAAGCATACTTTTAGGTAAAAGGGATCTGACATCAAATCCTATTTTACACTTTACAAAAACATGTAAAGTAGCAACTAATTCAAAGGAAGCTAAAAAACTATCAAACATTACAACCAAGGGCGTCAGTTTGTTTTCAGAATTGCTGGGGACAATAACCATACACTTGAGTGGGGTTTAAAAATTGCTGGGGACAATAAAGTAGGCTAGCACAGGGGTCGGCACCCCGCGGCTCTGGAGCCGCATGCGGCTCCTCCATCCATCTGATGCGGCTCTCTGTGCTTGTAAAATAATGAATGGATATTTAAGTAAAATGCTTTATATTTTACTGCATTAATTTTACATCTGTATGCCAATTCTAAATGTAAAGATTGTCTGCGTAAACCTGAACAGTTCCAACCCAGTCTTACTGTGAGACCGGGTTGACGCGTCACGCTTGTGCGTAATCATAGGCGCTTCTGAGCTGCTTTCTGACCTTCCCCACCTACAAAGTTTAATTAGAACAATCAAACGTGACAGAGCCTGGATTTGTATTCTGAACAGTCTAAACATGTTTTAAAAAGAAACGTATGACAAAAGTGGCACCTGCTCAGTAAAACCACCAACAAGGTGAAAAATATCTAAATATTGTAGCAGAGACGGGCTACAACTTCTGGATCCACTTTATATAAATCGTTTTATTGATTATCTTCTTACGAAAGATAACTTTGACGTACACGAGCGACCAGGCGCGTTGCAAACTTTTCAAAAGTGTGGGGGATGTTGTCTGTGCCTAAAATAATTTCATGTTATTCATCTTGTTAGTTTAATTTCCATAATAGCGGAGCAGGTGCGAATTTTAGACGCGTCACGCATGTCTCCATTTTAAACATGTTTAAACTGTTCAGAATACAAATCCAGGCTCTGTCTCGTTAGATTGGTGTAACTCAAGTTTGTACTGAATGAAACTTTACATTAAACCATGTTGAAGAGAAAAGGATCAGATTAAATCGTTTCCCCTCATTTACAGTCACGGACTACAGCGCAGTGCGCGTGGCTCTGGGGTTAATCAGGTTTAATTGTTTCTCTTTGCAACAATCTTCACAGGAAGGCAAAACAGTTAAATGGCAGGTTACATATATTTCCATTAGACTGTTTATTTTGACGGATAAACTCAAGGATGTTGGTTGATTTCCTCCCACTGAAGCGGTCTGGAAACCCGGTCTCTCTGAGGGATGTGTCACTTGGAAAAATTTTATTTTTATAAAATTATGAAAGTTTGGCTGAACAGCGCTTGTTCCCATCTCCAATATGGAGACGCATGACGCGTAGAGACATTTGATCACGCACAAAGTTTATGTGGAGCAGAAGCGGTCGGGCCACGGCAGGTGAAACGTTCCTAGCCTACATGAAGTGAAACTGTTTAATTGTAACATCAATATTTTACTGGACACGCTGGTCTGGTTGGTTAGACCAGTGTTTGAAGTGGAAAACACACACACACACACACACACACACACACACACACACACACACACACACACACACACACACACACACACACACACACACACACAACAATTAAAATAATGCTGATAGCGTGGACTAGAAGACAGGTGATGGTTTACGTATTTAAATGATGATCAGGCTTATGTAAAATGTAATCTCCATCCACATCCAGACAGAATTATCCTCTATTCTTTCTCTATTTGCTCTGCTCTTGTCTGGGCTGACGTAGCTGACGGTGCACGCGGCGCGCCTAACTAGCGGCTGATGCACATTGTACGCATTTGGAGAGGTGGGCTGGATGCTTTGCTTTTACTGGAAGATGGTCCACTTAACGCACGGGTGTAGACTACATATTAATGACAAATGAATGAAAATTAAATTGGGAGTTTTTACTTCATATTTTAGAAATAAAAATGATGGGGGAACACATTTATGACGTCTTTTTAAACTAAATTTTCTAGCGCAACCTGCCTGCTTCACTTAAGTCACTGCTTAAGGTCCGTCGAAAATTACCGTGGCCCACCCAAAAATGAAAACCTGGCGCCGCGCCAGTTATAAACCTCTGCAAATGGTTGTTCTTCACTTTATCAAACTCAGACTTTGTACAGCTAATGTCAAGATGTAAAATTATGAATTCAGTCGAGCTCTTCCGTCCCTCCCTCTCCTGCTCTCCTGGAAACCCGACATCGGCTGTCAGAAGCGGGAGGTGAAGAAGGAGATGAGGCAAACAGAGTGAGTGCGACGTAAAGAAACCAGACTGGTGTGGAGGTGAGCAAAACAGCTGGAAAAGTGTGGGTGCTGTATCCCCCACGGGTGCGACGCCCATGCGAGCGACCGGTACCGGCTGCTGCCACCTGGTTGTGAGCAGCTCTCTGCTGTCTGAGGGTAGGCCCCGCCCACAACGCCGCGGCTGCTGCGGTGTTTTCTTTACTGTGGGAAACGGGTGATAATGGCTCTTTGATGGGAACAGGTTGCCGACCCCTGGTATAAGATCTGAGCTGGTAAAACAAAAATCCTCATCAGCAGGCGTTTTTGAAAGTGGGGGGGGGACACAGCTGCCAATCACAAATTTTGCCGGGGACATGTCCCCGGCGTCCCTGGTTAAAACGACGCCTATGATTACAACATTTTAGAGCAGCATTGAGCTGTATACTCACTCATAATCCTTTAAACCAAACAAATTCAGGGAATTTGGGAAACCAGTGTCGAGCTTGACCTCTCTCACATGTCTGTGCTGTTTTTGCGAGGCGCTGCACGGAGCTGGTTTTGACATCTAAATCACTATTTGGCTCGCGAGTCGAGAGGCAGTCGGATCCAATGTGCAGCTTTTGCAAGCAGTTGGAAAACGTTCACTTGTGGGGATCACATGTGATCATTTGGTCTGCTGACACAAAATGTTCTGAGAAGAAAGCGAGTGATTATGATCTAAATTATTTGTAAAAGAAAAAGCTAACAGTTTCAGGATTTCTCACATGAAATGAGGGGCGACTAGATGGATGCTTGACAATATCAACCTGCATTTCTGAAGATAAGTGGTCATAGAAGCATGTGAATAAGAGACATGTAAGAAAAGCCACGGTAACCAGAATTTAGAGCAACAATGAGTAATCCCATGGTTAATGTGCGGGAAAATATAAATAAGCTTGCTTGTCCTTTCTCATTTATCCCTGATGTGTTGTCTGTTATAATTCAAAGATTGTAATCTGCCAGACACTGAAGATAAAGACAGAAATGTTAATTCACACAACTCATGTCAGACATCTGAGATGAGCTTGAGATTCAGCGCCAAAAAGATTCATTTCCTCTAGATCTCCTTACTGCAAAATAAAGCTTTCTTTATGTGTTCTATTAGTTTTACTTCTTGGTGACAATGAAAAACTAAAAAATAGACACTGCGATCAAAGGCACTTCTGGGACTGGTGAGAAGAAAAAGAATTAGCAGACGGAGAAAGTGGGTCTGCAGTGCACACCGTCTAAAAGCTAAAAAAAAACCCAAAAAACTGTAAAACTGCAGAGCTGCTCCTCGCACACCTCTTCTGAGAGCCAGGTGCTCAAAATCACCTGAGGTCACCAACTGTCCTCCCACGTGGAAATGTGTGCCCTCTGCAGGCACTATCAATGTTTAAAAGCTTTATAAGCGTGGAGAGACCGAGCGGCAGAAAGGAGGTTTGCCATATGAAACTAAAAGCAAGAGCAAAACACTATGAGAGTGACAATCAGGGGAAGAACAGAGCAGGGTTTAGGGAGGAGAGACAGGATCAAAACAGAGTGGCCATTTTTGTTCACTTTCTAACCACTATCTTTAAAACCTCGCATTTTGAAAATCCCAAAGTCGGTCACTTTGTGTCTCACAAATCGGCTAATTCCAAGCCCTCGCTACCAGTCGACCAAGGAACTAGTTTGAAACATAGATGAGAGACTAAAGATAAGGCTTCAGGAATGCTAAACCAATCTCAAGGATCTTAAAGCTGAACACACACCGAAAAAAATAACAAGCCTGCAACTAAGTGGATGATAAGGTCTTATTGTGTTGAAACGATGCATTTCTCTGAGGAGCAGTGCCTGTGAGTGCACAGCTGATAGGAATTAAGCAGCATCTAAAATGACTCCCTAATTATGTAAAGGGGGAAAAAAAGAGTATTTTATTTTTAATGGTGATGTTGCACTTTTAAAGACGCCACTTTAACAAGTCACCATCAAATGACTAGTGTGTGTGTGTGTGTGTGTGTGTGTGTGTGTGTGTGTGTGTGTGTGTGTGTGTGAGCGCATGCATGACTTACTTCTGCTGTGAAGACACATTTTGACTTTTCACCTCTAACATGGGGACAATCTGAAATTGTGAGGACATTTTTCCTAAGAAATTGTTTTAGTGGTATGGTGTGAATTAGCTTTTAGTTGAGGTTAGGGTGAGGGATGCAACAGCATTGGTTCTGGTTGAGCTTGGGGATGGATCATGCATAATTTAGTCACAAAAATGAATGGAAGTCAAGTATAGATATACCAATGTGTGTGTGTGTGTGTGTGTGTGTGTGTGTGTGTGTGTGTGTGTGTGTGTGTGTGTGTCTTACAGCATGACTGAGATCCAGAGACCTGCAGAATAAATTACAACCACCAGCATGATCAGGCAGAAGTTGGCTTAGACAGAAAGCGACAAGAAGGTATGCGTCACCAAAAAGCGTCAGTGATATTATTAGACGCAAACAGTGTGTGTGTGTGTGTGTGTGTGTGTGTGTGTGCGTGCGTGCGTGTGTGAATTCAGAATCCTAATTTAAGACAATGACATGGAGATATACAGTTACAGTAGAAACCTAGAACCTGTAGAAAGGTCATAGCAGCAGAGTTTCAGCTGATTATTTAAATATTATAGATAGATTAAAGTTCAGTCTAAACATTTTTATTTAAATGTAAAGAGATGTTCTATAAAACAGTTCAGAAACCCTTTATTGATAAAAATGTGAGGGGTACTTAACATTTTATTAGTGTAGCAAATTTAGGTGGACTAAATAAGGCCCTGTCCACACGTAGCCGGGGATCTGCCAAAACGTAGATATTTTTCTACGTTTTGGCCTGTTATCCACACAAAAACGGAGTTTTTTCACACGAAAACGGATCTTTTTAAAAACTCCGGCCAAAGTGAAGATCTGCGTTTTCTCCGTTTTGGGTGTCTGCGTGTGGACAGACAAAACCGGAGTTTTAAGGTCTGCAACGTCTCTTTCCGCGACAAAAAAATGCTGACATCACGTGTGCGACCTGTGTTTACACTAGCCGGCATCATGGAAGCCCTCAGAGCTGCGCTCTGTCACTACCCGATCCATCAATTGTCCAAGCGCTTTTTGCTTGTTTGTTTTTGCAAGCGGAATTACTGCTCCTTGCGGAAGACCACAGATGAAGGACGAGGTTAAGAACGGGGGAAGTACTGCCGCCTACAGGTCTGGCATGTCCTTAACAACGTATTCATCCGGGTACGTGTGGACAGAGTTTGTTTTTAAACGAGGTGGTGTGGATGCAAGTTTTTGGAGGGGCGGATATTCGTTTTTAAAAAAACCCGGATACGTGTGGACTAGGCCTTAATCTGAGCATCAGAAAAGTTTCAGATATGTGACACAGATTGTTACGATCTGAGGTGAGCGGCCATCATCTGATGACCTGTGAGCTTGATTGCAGGGGAGCAGTGCTGAGCAGGGTCAGCTGTTTCCAATCACTGAATACGGCCTATTTAAGGAGCTGGCAGATGACACCAAGATGCTGGATGATTGTTTACTTTGGTACAACCAAGTGGAGAGTCTAAAGAAAATTTAGAGTCCTCTAACGCTGTTTCCCAACTCCTTAACCTTTTCGCTGGTCTCCAGGTATTCCAGCCAATAATCCACTCTTCCCCTGTAACCTCCTGGTGTCATGTTTGTGTTGTTTGACCCTAACCCCAACCCAGGACATGAAGGATCAGTCTCAACACAGAAAATTAAAGCAAACAGAGGTTTGTTTAAGGATAACTGAAGATGCACCACAACACGTGGTGAAGGGTCTCAGGCTCAAGAGGTTCTGGAAAACAAGGGGGTGGCTACCAGGTGAGTTCAAGGTGCAAGTCAGGAGCTGAGGCTTGCAGTTTGTTGGTCGCTGGGAGCTTGAAGGGGGGGAGGAGTCAGCTCTGAGGAGGTGGTGAAGTCGAAGGCAAGGGGGTGGCTCGATGCCAAGGGTTCCAGGAGGGGTGAGCGGTGGGAGAGCAGGGCGGACGGGCAGCAGACAGACGTGTAGCTCAAAGGAGATACAGGTGTCCTGGGTTGGGGTTAGGGTGAAACAACTCAAACATGACACGGATGTTGTTTTTAATTTTAGTAGGCTACAATAATTCCCTTTCATGAAAGTAAAACCTTGTCCATAAATAGCTAAATACGTAATAAAAACATGTTTCTATTGTAGCGTCATGAATGTCCTGTTTTCGACCTAAAGGTCATGATCTGCTGCTTCTGCTCGAGCAGACATAGTCTCTGACAGCCTAATAGTGGCCAAGGTCTTTCATGCACTCTGCTCATCTGAACTGCCTCACCTTTGTTACCAAGACGAAGATGAAGAACTGTTTTGATAAATACATAATCAACAACTTGTTATTACCAATAATAATGTGAGCCCAATGTTCAATCAATCTGTGAAATGACAATGCTATTACTTGATATTATAATCCTGTGATCAGTAGTATTTTACAAGTAGTTATAATCCTGGACATTTGCACTAGACACTGATGTCACAGAGTCATGCTAAAGTCACACGGCACATTTCCTTTTGTCTGATCCAATCAGATCCTTCGTTTCTGACTCGAGGCGTGGTTTTCTGTGGTGTTTGTATAAACCCTCTTTTGCATGTCAAATTCTGATTCGCCAGTAAACAAAAATATGACAATTATAAAAACTATCCCACGCCACCTTTTCTTTAGTTCAAAGCGTTCTAGAGAAGTCTCGGACAGGCCATCCGGACTTCCTCTTCAGCCAAAAGAACCTCGACAAGCTGGATAAAATCCGTTGCAAGTTACACCTGACTGCAACGGTTTCTTCAGAATAAAAGCTGAACCTCACGACCCCTTCAGGGTCTTGCTGACGCCAATGATAACCTGTCGTGACCTGGAAGCATTCCAAGACTAGTTTGGTCGGCACCACTGCTTTTCTACCGGCTTCAGTACCAAGGAGGGTCCACGAGGACCTCGGCATTCTGGATCTAACGGAGGCTTCCCCTGGGTACGTAGACCAACAGATGGCGTTTCATGTGTGTTACAAATCTCCTACTAAAGTTTAGAGTGAAACATTCACTCCCACTCAGAACTAACTGATTCTCCGGATCTACTGGTTCTGAATAACATTCCACACACACACCATCATCATTCATCACGTCTCACTCCACCTTAGTCCATCAGTACACAGTGTTGAAGTTAGTCTTGTTTAAATTGTGTAGAAATAAATTTCTTAACTATTTTAAACCTGACTCTCTCTCTCTTTCCTTAGAGTTAATAAGAAGCGTCACGTAATCCCTGCAATAAAAAGTTCTGATCTTCTGGTTAAAATAGTCAAAGTTCCATCAGATTGATATTTCATATTTCTATGGAATCTCACATTTTATGGTTCATAAGTAAGATGTAAACGACCCATCCTTTACACTATTTAGATTCAGACTTTTGTACATTTAGATGCGATTCTGCAATTGTAAAGATTTATATTCCACTCAAAATGTTTTCAAACAGAAATACTCTCACCTCAAAGTACTATGAGCGGCGCATTTGACGCATGCTCATGTTGTATGTTGTGTGCTCCTGTTCAATAGAGGTTGTCATCAAACACTGCCTCATTACCGGCAACATCGTTAGGCTGAACGGTTTTGGTCCTCAGCCATGTGACAGAGCTGTCAGAAGAGTGAGGTATAAAGTGGCTTTGTGAAAAAAAATTAGCATCTGAAAACAAATCTTTTCTTTTTTTATTGTGGGCAGAATGGAACACCGGCTCTCGCTGTGTTTTATGTACATTTCAAGTTGTCACTGTTGGCCATGTCACAATTCCGAGCACAGCACTGTGAAAGCAACCCACTGTGCTGTAAACGAGATGAGATGATTCCTGTTGAGGGGTGGCTGCATGATCTGTCTCTTGTTGTGTGCCTCTGACCTTCTGATGATCGAGCCATGGGCTCAGGGTGACAAATTTGCCCAGAACTCCAGTCAGAGCCAGAGAGGAGATTTGAGGAGCTAAAAGCATGGCTCCAAAAATCTCATTTATTAGCATTTTGAAAAAGTGATACCAAATCCCTCTGACATTAGGAGGGATTCTGCTTTCTTATTTTAATTACCTGAAAATCTGCAAGCCAGACAATAAAAACACAGCCTCCAGAATATTTGATGTTTGTCATTTAAGAGATGTGCGGAAAAAAACAGGTACAGCTAACTCCTTTCTAAACTGATTTACAGCTAATCCAGGTGGGACACTGAGACAGAGTGGATAAACACTGAATAGTACACAGCAAGCAAGCAGTTTAAGCCTCAAATAAAGTCCTAAAGTAAACAGCATCAAATCACAAGAGCTGCACAACAGCACCTACAGTTCAGACCAAATGACCAAACTACAATCAAGGATCAGGTTTTTGTCGTGGATCCTTTTAACCTCAGAATGTTGAAGCTTACATGTTCTTTTGAAAAGTCTCGAAAACCAATTTGTCTTGGCTGTGGTAACAAACTTGCCTGAGGTGAAACGATGCAATATTCTGGGCTTTTAGCAAATCTAAGATCTTTTCAGAGTTCATGCCCTAATTCTAGGCATGCCCTTTGGTATGGAAACACTTACGGTCATATGTTTGTGCAGATTGTTGTTGAGCATCTCTGCATGAACAGTTAGTGGGGTCAAAAATTCAACGAGCATTTTAGAAAGTCAAGTTTCAAAACATCACTGTTATTGCTGTGTGTAGAAGAAGAAGAAGAAGAAGAAGAAGAAGAAGAAGAAGAAGAAGAAGAAGAAGAAGAAGAAGAAGAAGAAGAAGAAGAAGAAATTTTATAGTTTCTCTCGAGATAAAAATCACGAGGCACACCACAGATGATGTCAGATACTTTGATGAAATTCTTATTCTGTGAATTATCCTGCAACCTGAGACATAATCGAATGTAAATAAGTGAAATATAGTAGACAAATAAACATTAAAGGGGCAATATGTAAGAATGACATCCTGCGGTCAAATGTGATTACTGCAGTCTATTTTTCTAAACAAAACGTTACTACCTCACTACTGGTCCATTAGTTTCCTAGCTGTTGCCAGATACAGATAAGTGCTAAGAACTTTTTAGACGATAAAAAAAAAGATTCATCCACATTAAGTTGATAAGCAGATACATAAATTGTCATACCTTGTGTTAGCACTCTTGGGTGTTTGATGGTAGGGAGCACTTACTTATTATGGTAACATGTATCCGGGATTAAAGGAAGCAGTGTTTGCCATCTTGCTGTTATAGTTCTGAAAGACTCATTTCAGGAAGTAAAATGCCACAACTGACTTATTATTCAATCCACACAAACATTTCACTGTAGTATCGAGTTGATTGAAAAGGTAGCTCGAGATATTTTCAGAGCCAACTATTTGCTTCCAATTCCCCATGAGCATTATTAGCTCAATGTTAGCCTCTTGCCTCTTTCACCCAATTTTTCTGTAAAACTAAAAGATTCCATGGCTTCTTAGGGGTACCAGAAATAACTTCTGGTTCACTTTTACTGGCTTTGGATCTTAAAACAACTGTAGCTTTTTGCCTGCCAGTGTTGAAGTAAAACAAGTAAATAGAATGTCATTACAGCTTCTTCTTTTTTTATTTATTTATTTTTCCCCATGTCCTGTCTGGCTGTGAAGCAAACAGAATTGGTGTCTGAATGCTGGTGACAAGCCTTACAGATTTACTCTCAGGTGGAGCATCAACGCTTCTGATTTTAATGTCACGTCATACATACATACATGCATGCATGCATGCATGCATCCATCCATACATACATACATTTGTACATGCATACGTACATACATACATGCATACATATATACATACACACATGCATGCATACATATATGTATACATACATACATACATACATACATACATACATACATACATACATACATACATACATATGTACATACGTATGTACGTACATACGTATGTACATACATACATGCATACATACATACATACATACATACATATGTACATACATACATACATACATACATGCATACATACGTACGTACGTACATACATACATACGTACGTATGTACGTACGTATGTACGTACATATATACATACATACATACAGAGATGCATACATACATACATACATACATACATACAAACATACATACACACATGCATGCATGCATCCATACATACATGCGTGCATACATATACACATACATACATACATACATACATACATACATGCATGCATGCATCCATCCATACATACATACATTTGTACATGCATACGTACATACATACATGCATACATATATACATACACACATGCATGCATACAAATATGTATACATACATACATATCTACATACATACATACATACATACATACATACATACATACATACATACATACATACATACATACATACATACATACATACATACATGCATGCATGCATCCATACATACATACATACATTTGTACATGCATACGTACATACATACATGCATACATATATACATACACACATGCATGCATACATATATGTATACATACATACATATCTACATACATACATACATACATACATACATACATACATACATGCATACATACATACATACATATGTACGAACGTATGTACGTACATACATATGTACATACATTTATACATACATACATACATACATGCATACATACGTATGTATGTACATATATACATACATACATACATACATACATACATACATGCATGCATGCATCCATACATACATACATACATTTGTACATGCATACGTACATACATACATACATACATACATACATACATACATACATACATACATACATACATGCATGCATGCGTCCATACATACATACATACATACATTTGTACATGCATACGTACATACATACATGCATACATATATACATACATATGTACGTACATACATATGTACATACATACATACATACATACATACATACATACATACATACATGCATACATATATACATACATATGTACGTACGTATGTACGTACATACATATGTACATACATACATGCATACATATATACATACACACATGCATGCATACATATATGTATACATACATACATATCTACATACATACATACATACATACATACATACATACATACATACATACATACATACATACATACATACATACATATGTACGTACGTATGTACGTACATACATATGTACATACATACATACATACATACATACATACATGCATACATACGTATGTATGTACATATATACATACATACATACAGACATGCATACATACATACATACATACATACATACATACATACATACATACATACATACATACATACATACATACATACATACACACATGCATGCATGCATCCATACATACATGCGTGCATACATATACACATACATACATACATACATACATACATACATACATACATACATACATACATACATACATACATACATACATACATACATACATACTAGGGATGTGCCGGTCGCGATCGAACCAGCTCTAAGAGCCAGCTCTATATAGTGAACGACGGGAGCCGGCTCATCATTGGCAGCCGTCATTCTTTCAGGGCCTCATGTGAAAATTTTATTATATTTACTTAGTTTCATATGTTTTAAAAATGCTAATTCAGTCTTTCATTATAGGAATCAATAATGGTAAAATGGTAAATAGTAAATGACCTGCATTTATACAGCGCATTCTTAGCGTTCTACAACCCCAAGACGCATCACAACACAATCAGTCATTCGCCTATTCACACACACGCTGGTGGGGATGAGCTATGATGTAGCCACAGTTGCCCTGCGGCACACTGACAAAGACGAGACTGCCGACCACTGGCACCACCAGTCTCTCTCTGACCACCACCAGCAGACAAAGTGGGTTAAGTGTCTTGCCCAAGGACACGACCGCAGTGTTCTCGTCAGAACCGGGATCAAACCTGCAACCTTCCAATTACTGGTCAACCCGCTCCACGTCCTGAGCTACTGCTGTCCCAACGATGAGGAACTGACTCATTTCATTAACTTTCATCAAGCAGCCCTGACCATGAGACACTGTGGACAATTTTAAAACTCCCAGCTGCTTTTTGCTGACACTGCTCAAGTGAGGACATGGCTGCAAAAAATACAAAGCAAAACAAAACAATACACACAGAATTATATTGAAATCAACCCTAACCATTCAGCTTAAATTTCATAAACAATCTTTATCTTTCCTAACAGGTCTGCCTCAGTTTCCATGGTTTAGAGGATTTATGGTCACAATAATGGTTTGCAAGCCTCTCTGGTGTCATTTGACCTCTAAAAACATGCTTGTTAGGTTACGTGGTGATTCTAAATTTAATTTGTAAGCATGTATGGATAGTTGTTTGTCAAGGGTTTCTGACTTGTACCTTGCTTCTGGTCCAAGACATTAGGTCATATCACATTTTTCAAATGAAACTGGAGGTCATTAACGTTTGTCCTACCACAGCACATGGCCTCATACCAAACCTGGAGCATTTCAGAAGCCTAGCATTTTATCTGCCTGACTTCATTAAGTCAGAAAATATCACAAATCTCTCAGTCAGCTAATTAATAGGTAACCAAGCTTCCACTTTCCAAAAGTCTTGCAATTAATTTCCTCACCTCATCTGCTCGGGTGCAGCCATTATAGAAAGGATCCGTGGTGTCCGTGCATTTTTTAACTTGGGATACAAAAACCTTTCATCATTCATGGTGAAAATCCACAACTAAGTCCTGTTTCCTACAGGGGAATCTGGACTTGCAGCACCACAGGAAAGTAACGATGAACTATTGTGAGGGAAGATCTGTTCTTTCTTCATGATTAATGATATCTTTCAGCCTTTCTGCAATACTTTCAGCACTCTTCTCTTGTCCACTTACCATAAGTCTCACTTAAGATCTTGTCAGTGGACAGGCTTTCTGAGCACTTTAATGTTTCTGTTCTCTGTCGTTATTTCTCTCTCATCAGATGGACAATGATGTTTCATGTGTCATTACACACATTCACTAATAAAAAAATCTTAGGCATCTATTTGAAATAAAATGCAAAGAAAAAAATCTAATTATCTCAACTGTGTGTTTTCAGTTTAGAAAAAAGATACAAAACTCTGATTAGACTGCAAAAAACAAAGTAAAAAAATAGATAATATTCAAATAATTGACCACAGAACACAGGAAAACTTACAAGTCACAAGGTTTTCACAAGTGAAGAACGAGCACACAATACACTTTAGTTTTATTCTAACCTTAAAAGCACAGATGAAAGAAACAGAGCTTGTTTAGAACACCAATTTAATGATGGTCCATTTACCGCAGAGAGAAAAAAATGCACATCTAGTGTTTTCGATCGACCTCACTGATCACTCCACAGTTTAAGCGGATCATTAAATTATCAAGCATGATTTTTCTGAACATATTTTGTATCTGGATCCAAACAACCCCAGGCTTTGATTTGTAAATGAGCTTTTCAATATTTTAGCTACACTTTAGAAAGAAGGCTTTTGTGACATTTAGTGATTTTAACACCTGTCGCTGTTAAAGTGCAATTATGTTGCTTGTGTTTGCTCGTCAGATACCATCTAAAGTGCCTTGACTAATGAGAGTGCTAATTTCACACACATTTTTGTGTCCTGTTAACATTAGCTAACAGTTTCCACAAAAAGGTTCACATCTTTCTTCAAATTTCCTGTTTTCAGTTAATCATCCTGTGTCTGACAACAGAGAGAGTTTATTGTCTTCAGCAACAGAAGGGCCCTCTGACTATTCGACGAGCAGGGATATGGCAAATATTCTGTAGGTTTAATACATTCATGAGAATTTCCATGAGGTTCAACAAAAGTAAGAGACATTGGTTTCAACAATTAAGACAGAAAAACACTTACTCTTCTCTTACCAAAAACATATATTTCCTAACCTTAACCCTTCAACTTTTGGAAAAACGACCAGAGTCCCAAAGGGAAGTCATAATTTGAGGTCACAGGCAACAAAATATGTTTGGCCCAGAAAACATCGACTGGTGTTTAGCACTATTTTGTTTCATCCAACATTGAGGGTGTACAGTTCCAGCAAAAGTGTCTCAGGGAAAATACCTCCAATGACACCCGTGAGCAAGCTCTTCAGCCCTCCTGTAAGACTGCTGCCGCTGCTCTCTACCAGTCAGGTCTTTCAGCACCATGGAGAGCTCCTGCTTGTTGCACTCTCCTTTCTAGTCGACCCTTCAGTCCCAAGTAGAGAAAACTGCTGTGAAGGTGCAGCAGCTGAACTCAATCAGCCCTCAGCAGCTAAAGATAGTCAAGACTAGCTTCTTCTGACAAAGAAAAGCCTTGGAACTAATCTGATGTTCTCCCTGGTATTGTAGTTTAGCTAAGCTAAGAGTAGCGTTGCCTTGCTAAGACATCTCATTGATCTCTTGTCCCGTTTTTAGAAACAGCTTTGCTGAGAGCTCTTTTGTTTCCTAACCATATTTACAGTTTGAGGTAATTTTATACTTTTTGACTTTAGAGTAATGAGCCGTGGGGCTGTTTGGTGTTCCCTTTGTTTTTGCCTTTGCAGTTTAGACTTTGACTTAGTTTATTTTACAACTTGGTTTTTCCTACCCACTGTTAGGAACGGGGAGTCACTTTGTGTTAGTCAGTTTGATCTTGCTGTTTAGTTTGATAAATATTTAAGGCTCCTTTTTTGGTAATAAACCTCTTAACTTGTTACTGAACACCTGATTATTCCCTTTTCACGGACTGTTATTCCCTTCAAACCTCCTAGACTCGACAAGAGGGAACAGAGCAATAACCGAGAAGAGGGAAGAGTGTTCAGTGATTGTGTTTGGATTCAAATCTAACTTGTTTGCAAATTCATTATAACAGCTTAAATCCACCATGTCCTGGATTAATTAGTGCACAAAAGGGAACACGCTGTTGTCCTTAACTAGAACTAGATCATTTTCAATCGGAGTCATAAGATGTACAAGAAAACCAAAGCAAAAGATAACATAACATGTTTCATTTAGATCCACGGTGCATGTTGCATTGTTTACATTTATGATGAATTAGATCTTTCTCTCTGGAAAAATGTAGCATGGCAAAACATATGCTGTGGTTGGAACAAAAGCACAGTGATATTCAGTAAACTATGAATCCAAATAAACACAAAACCTGTCAGGTTGGGCTTTGAGGCTGAGATGTGCATCTCTCTGCTGCTGCAAACACAACAGTTGTAGAGTTCACAACAGAAAAACAAGGTGAACCTTGTAGTGACACCACATGAAAAGTCAAAACCTCTCCAGAGTCATCAGGATTCACCACCTCAGGCTAATGAATGCCTCCATTGTTGTGTCCTCCACTCAGGTCCAAAGTAAAGGTCCGATTGAAGAGCAGACCAACACATCAAACCCTGAAGATGTGCAGCTTTAGATTATTTTATAGAGCTATGAATTGTTTTTCATTCAGTTACGCCTCACGGTTTAGCTGAGATTAGTGCAACATCAGTAATATGATTTTAGAACATTGTGGCACACTGATATTTTAGCGAGCTTTACACATGTACGGAGAAATGTGATGTACAAATTCCAGCAAAAAGGAGAAAGAAAACAGTTTTGTTTTGATCTAGGCTGAATGAAACTATGCGTTGTCGTTTTGTTTTCTAAATGCTTCATCCTTGCTAGGATCACTGCCAGTGCTGATCTTCCGAGGTCATCAGGTGCAAGTTCTCCAGTCTATCACATGGCTACAGAAAAATAAATAACCATGTCACTCACACCTAGAGGCAATTTAGTCTCCAACTAGCCTAAAACAAGCATGTTGGGCGTAAGTCAGAGTACCCGGAGAAAACCCATGCATGTTTGGGGAGAACACTCCAAGTACAAAGGCCCCAGCTTCCTCTATCAAGAAGCCCCATAAAGCACAATCCTCACTACAATCACACCTGAAGGTCTCAACAAAAATTTGCTCAGACCAACAACTGACTGGTTGATTTTATAAGGCTTAGCAGAATTATCATCACACACATGTTAATTACTTTAGTGGTCCTTTATTATTATTATTATTATCCTTGGTCAGATGTAAAACACAGCTAAATGAACAAGAACCCACTATAACGTCAGAGAACAGCAGGTAGCAAGTCTGTGACACACAATAGGGTGTTTAACCTACACATTTCCTAGGCTGGGATAAATAACTCCTGGCTTAACAGATTTAAATGAACTAACATCAGACACTCTGATTACTGTGCCTCAGTTATGTAATTATTAGTTAGGTTAGGTTAGAAGCCCATGCTTCACCAATTTCCATTCGTAATGTGCAAATGCGAGTATCATTTACTGAGTGCCTGTTAGTAAATGACACTAAATGCATTTGAAGGCGCTGTGACAGGAGAAAGGGGAGGTAATTGTGATCTTGGCACTTGTCACATTATAATAGTAAGATAAGAGGGACTCGTGCAAGCAACTCCCAATAATTATTAAACACAGACACGAGCAGCTTTACCACACTCTATTATCCAAACTTCACCATCATTATTTTTTCCTCCTTTCATTGATCTCGCCTACATTTGCATCTCTATCCAAGTTGATAGAATGTGACATGCAGAAAAAAAAATCTTGTCAAATCAGGCTGCAATAATTGTCAGTCAGTTTGTCAATTCAAGGCAAGAAAAGTGAGACAGAGGATGAGTAAACTGCATAAAGATGTGTTATAAACAGCTCATCTTGCCTGTTGTGTAAGGGTGTAATTAATTGTCACAGAAAACCACCTTGTGAGCTGAATGGGGCTAAAAAACGAGAGCATAACGGAGCTAGTTGTCTCCGATATTGGATATTGCTCAACATGCTCACAGAATCCCTAATGAACTTCATCCTCTTTCATGCTAATGGTTATCAGGGTGAATTCATTCCCTCGGTCTTTGTATGTAATTATTGATTTTCCCAAGAAGGTGGGGTGTATAAAGCCCAGTAAACAGCAGGTAATTAGTATTTCTGGACCTTTGGCAGGATAATGTTCTGTGTTGCTTCTATTTGTATGCATGAAGGTAGCAAATGCGAGAATTCTTTCCACACTGCAAGATAAAGGGAACCACAAAGAGAAGCTACCTGAAGCATGGTTTTATGTGCATTCTATCAATTAGAATTTACAACTGGACGTGGCCGATGTCTGCAATTAAAAACTGAAGAAAAACAAGAAGAAAAACAATCATTCACGAGAATAGCTGTGGTGCAAGATAAAATTCATCCTATAGTCCTCAGTGTGTCTGAGCGTGGGAAGGAATGCTATTTCATCTGTTTTCCCCAACATACCTGCATTAGTCTCAGTTTAATGATTCATCTGAAGCTTTTCAAGAATTAAAGTGTATGAGCTCTTCTTTCCCAGAGGATAAATGGTACAAATTAAATGTAATCTAGAATCTAGGCTTTTGCATGGAAAGCCTTTTTCAACGTCAACATCCAATGTTGGGTTATGGTTTAAGTCAGCTTAGTACATTGGTTGTGATCGACTTGTCCATCTCCAAGGCAGCACAGATAGATCTAAAGGAAAGAACAACAATGTAATGTTGCTGTTCCAGGCCGTGCTGCTTTTATGACATCACTGTGGTCATGTAGTGGCTATAGTTGAGTCACCAAATGAAAGTAATGAAATGTTGAAAATTTAAACACTTCTGCTAGTGCTCTCGTTCGCTCTCCCTATATTTAATTCCAATGTACACAAACCTGAACACATTGGTTTTAAGAACAGCTGACATCTATTCATCTGTGTGTTCATATTGATAAATGATTTGGAAATGCTGATTCGTTGGATGTAATTCCCACCTGCTAAACTCTTTTTAACAATCTTAGCTCTGTTATTCACTCTGCTGTGGTCTGTTGGGGTGCAGGCAGTTCTGACTGAGACATAAATAGGTTGAACAAGCTGGTTCAAAAAGCTAGCTTGGTCCTGGGCTGCCCCTCTGGATTCTTTGGTGGACGTGTGTAAAAGGAGGATGATAGTGAAGATTACCTCCATCTTAACCCTCTGGAGGCAGGCGTTGCAGATTTGCAACGTTAAAACCTACCTACCTGGTTACTCCACACACGTATCTCATGAGCATTTTTTAACTCAGAAGTACCCCTGAAGGACTTAGTTGTTCGTCCTTTTATCAAAACTTATTCTGAGCCTGAGAGGGTTAAAAATAAAAAACCTTCCACCCACCGAATTCCACTGTGGAGACCATGGACAGCTCCTTCAGAGGCAAACTGAGACATCCCAGATGTAAAATAAAATGCTAACGTAGGTCATTCATTCCCTCTGCAGTAAGAGTGCAGAACTCCTCAGTTGAACTGGTACTGGCATTATCCTGCTACACAATAACATCAATGCTATGTTCAGTATGTGTGCAATACCCAGATGCACATTTGTATGAATGTGTCCTTAATGCTGTTTCTTCATGGAAACTCAATTTTCTATTTTTATTCCTTTTTTTTAATTGCTAAAGGTAACAGTAATAGTTTTTTTTCTTTTCTTTTCTCCAAGCATGTGTTGCTTTTATTAGTGAATTCCTCCACTCTGGGATCAACAAATATTCTATTCTATTCTATTCTATTCTATTCTATTCTATTCTATTCTATTCTATTCTAAAAGTACCTCACACAGTGAAAAAATGCAGGTTACTCCAGGTTAGGGGAAACGGTGTGCAGATGAAAGAAACACATCTCACCATCTCTTTCATGGCACTTTCTTCCAGGAACAATTGTGAGCACAAATTCTCTTGAAATGAGTGCAGCTTCACAGACATTTCAGTGATTAATCTATCAGATGGCAGGTGATGAGGAAACATGACCTTTCATTCACGGAAATCAAAGAGCGACGAGCTATTGTGATTCCAGGTTTTGTCTTTACTGACCACCTGTCGACATTTTTGTTCTGCATCATTGGTGGTCAACTTGTAGTTCGCTTGTGGGTAGTAACTGACAATTAGTCTGCATTATTCAAGTTTAATTCTAATCAAATAACCATTTTTTTGTTTTCTTTAATAATTGAATATATTAAATACAGATTAAAAAAACAACATCCATCCATTTTCCACACTCCAGGAAATAAAATATTAACTTTACTTGTTAATTCAACTTATATCAATCAATTCCACTAAACCTAATTGCTCAAATGTGAAGAGTAATACTTGTGACCTTCTCAGAGGCCTAATGGTGTGAATGTCTGCCCTGAGACTAGTAGACTAGGATTCAAATACCATTTGGGTCATCCCTAAGACTTTAAAAATGGGACCCAATACCTCTCTGCTGAACACTCAGCTTTAGGGGGTTAGATTGGGGTCACCATGTGATGTGTTGGTCACCAAATAGTTGCCGAGCACAGCCACCACTGCAGCTCAGCCATCCACATGGGGATGTGTCAAATGCAGAGATGTAATTTCACCAGTTTGTTATGATGTCTAAAGGGGCTTTAACATAACAATGCATAGTAAATTACAGATTACATTTGAACAGCTAGTTTTAGTGGAAACAGTTGACATAAATTGGCTAAGTAAATTCAACATTTCATTCCTTACAGTGCACCAGTTATCCAAGATTTGGTCACAGAGTTAACAAAGGAGGAAAACCTGGACACCCTTTTTCCTAGCACCGCTCCAGTTACTCCTGAGGGATCCTAAAGTGTTCCCTGGCCAAATCCTTAGAATCGGCATCATTAAAATACTGTAATCTGATAATAGAACCTAATTAATCTTCCTTCAGATGACTTTCTCATCATTCACCTCAGAGTTTCACCCTCAGCTGACATGATCAAACCGTGTGACTTTCTGTGTTGCAAACTGGCAGTCGTCTCCCACTGCTCGACAGGTTTGAGGAGTTCCGGTTCAATCTGTCTCAACGTAAACCACTTTTTTTGGTGTTTTTTTCTTCTTCCTGATTGCCAGTTTAATTATATTTATGACTGTTGTCACAGATAATTTAGCTTTGTTGCCAGCTTTAAATAAGATGGGTGGGTGTGAGTCACTTGGTAACTTAGAACGGTGATTTTCGGCTAGAGCTTTTAGGTTTTTTTGCCTTTTAGGTTTAATACATTATAAATGTATGGGGATTTCCTCCACAGTCGCTGATATGAACAGATTTCTGAAGCTGGAATTTGAAGCAGGTGCCATTATCTTGTCGACAGAAGTAATAATCACATCGTGTTTCTTAGCTACTATCTTTAATGACTGATTTTCTTCCAGTTCTGAGCACTGATTATAAAACACTCTGTAGGTGGGATGCACAGGCACACCACCATGGTGTTGTCAGGCTGTGGCTGTGTATTTTTTGTCCAATGTTAGCGGAAATGTTACTTGTATTTCTATCAGAGACGACGACACTTACGAACCAAAATCCAAATTTAAACAACATCTCATGCTGAGTAAAATGGAAAACTGATTTGTGCAGGTTGGCAGAGCATCACCTCTGCTGACAGAGCGAGGGTGACCCGTGTTGGTCTGGAAGAATACAACAGACTTCCATGAAATGCAACACACCATTAATGGACGTTTGTTGTGGATCACTCACTCCAGAATGTCAGCGCATCTAGGTGACGCTTTTTTACTCCCTCCTTTTTTTCTGTTCTGGTAGCAAGGCAACACAGGGTCACTGTTAGAGAGCCCCTGCAGCTCTGCGTGTGTATGCATCATTCATGTACTCATGACAACACACACGCACGCACACACACATTTTCCTAGAAACAGGACCTTTACAGCAAATCTGCTTATATTTGAATAAGGCTGTGGGAGTTTTTTAATGAAAGAAATATTTTATTTGAAATATAAATGTGTGCACCAAGCTCTGTTAGACCTTTGTTCTAAACATAAAAATTCCAGCTGTCAAAAGCCAAGTACCAGATTTCAGAAGAAGCGTGTAACCAATCAAACCTTCTTATCTTCAGTTTTGAAATGAAGACCTAAACAGTTTTTGTATGGTGCTATGTTTTATTCAGTGCTATTTTCACGTGTAGTTTCAAGGGTTAGAGCAATGTGGAGCATGTGGTGGTTGGAGGGACCAGTGCTCGGCAGCCTTGCCTCTGTCAGTGCGCCCCAGGGCAGCTGTGGCTACATCGTAGCTCATCACCATCAGTGTGTGAATGCGTGTGTGAATGGATGAATTGTACACTGTAGTGTAAAGGGCTTTGGAGTCCTTACTCTGAGAGGCGCTATACAAGTGCGGGTCATTTATCATTTATGTTATTTTATTTATTTAAGAAAAAGAGTCTACAGTTTTAGCTTTTGTAATATTCATTTTTGAGAGTGTTATTAAACAAACAGACATGTAAAATAAAAAGAAAAATGCGTATAAACAGTTTTCTTCAGCTACTTTCACGGCTGCAGCCAAAAACTTTCTAGTTTGTAATGTTCAATACGGACTAAACTGTTGGAATGAGTTTGTAGACCTGCTGGGGGGTAAGTTCTCAGCAAAGAGCACATGTAGTGGATTATGTGGTTTCTATCATTCCTGCTTGAGTACATCAAATGCATATACTAAAAACAGAGAGTTTAGAATAATGAAAAATAAATAAATAAACACAAACACACCCACACACACACACACGCACGCACACACACACGCACGCACGCACACACACACACACACACACACACACATATATATATATATATATATATATATATATATATATATATATATATATATACATATGTAATATTTTTTTCAAAGAACTGACAGATATTTTTATACTAGTGCTCCTGGTGGGCATATAGGGACAATCTGAGGTTCTCTCTGGGAGGATGGCATTTGGGACAGCTGTAGCTCAGGAGGTAGAGTGGGTTGTCCAGTAATCGAGAGGTTGCAGGTTCAATCCCGGCTCAGACCTGAGAAAATAAAGACTCTTAATCCACCTTGCCTACTGGTGGTGGTCAAAGCGGAGGGACTAGTAGCGCCAGTGCTTGGTAGCTGTGGCTACATCGTAATGCATCCCGACCAGCGTGTGTGTGTGTGTGTGTGTGTGTGTGTGTGTGACTGGTTGTGTTGTGAAGCGTCTTGGAGGGTTGTGGGAATCCTAAGAAGGTGCTATACAAATACAGGCCATTTACCATGCAGTCTGAAAGATGAATCTAGTAAATTACATTATAAAACAGCATGATGTTTATGTGACACCTTATAATTTCTGTTTGATATTAACTGAACCCAACCTAAGTGCAAAAAGTCATTTCTCTAGGTTGTTTAACAATCCTTCAAGTATGAGTCAAAAACCCTTATTTTCCTTAATAATTAAGTTTCACACAAAGGAACAAATTCAAACATGTTCATTTATGATCATGTGTACTGTAGGTGGTGCAGGCCAACAGTTTCATGTCCTGGTGTGACACAGCCTGATGGACAGGCTGCTCCGCTCTCAGCTGTCTTCTTCTGACCACAAGTGACCTGAATGATTACAGCTGTTGCCTGTCTCTTTGACACCTGCCAATAATCACTGTCTCTCCAAAATGAAGCCATCAAATGCAAATCTATGACTTCACAGAGAAGATTACCCTGCAAGGTAACTGATGGGTTAACCCCACCCCGTGAGCTCCAGGTTTCATCCGTCCTCAGATGCTAGCCCCATTTTGGCTAGAATACAGTAACTGACAGCTCGATGTTGCTCCGGGAGGCATTAACGGAGTGTCAGATAAATGGAGGAGTAATGACAGAGAGCTGTCCATAGAATAGAAGAAGATAAAAACTTGTTTCAGCTCCACAAAGTATGGGATAATTACTCTTCTGCAGTGTTAGATGTTGTCTCAGAACATCATATAAAGGTAGAAGCTAGCTGTATCCATCAAATCTCCAAGTGCTGCACGTATAAAAACCACGTAGATGAAATAACAAATGTAATGAGTTGTGAGTTAAGTTTCCGGTGTGTATATTAAGACAACATAGTATTTTTTAATTAATTCAACCAGACAACCTTCACTATAGTATCTCAAATTACAGAAAGCAAATTGGCACATAATTGGGTGCTAAAAGTTAGAGTTATATTTTCTTTTCTACAGTAACGGCTGCATAATCTTATGTAAATGAGTTGGGATGCTGCTATCACTTACCTGTGTGAACGGCATGCTGAAACCACTGAGGGGTAATTTAACTCTCACATCACTTATTCTTCCATTAGGAATAACAAAGAGTTGCACAGAGAGAATGATAAAGACTTGGCTTCTTAAAACACCAAACTCTTCTTATAGCTGGAAAAAATACCCCAAGAGTGAGATTGCACCACCATGCCCTCTAAATAATTAAAATGCAATATTAAAAGCAGTTTTAACATTGGCTTCGTTTGGTTCCCTGAGCATTTTGAAAGTCCCGAATGAGGAAGAGGTGAGCAGTCATTTACTAAACTTTTATTCCAAAGAAAAGGAAGCAGGGAACATCGTCTTGGCAAAGTAAAGACTTCTTTTCAGCTTCTTCGCTGCACCTCCTGGCGATCACTTATCAGCAGGCAAATCAGCTCAGTCATTGACCTCATGCCCTCTGGCACTCATTAGTGCAGCCTGTGACAGTGATGGAAGGGTGGGCTTGTCCTCGAATGTGCTGCACACACAGGGAATACACGGCTCACAACTAGTGGGTGGCGAGATTAGTGAGTACCAGAGAGAGCTCTCTGGTGCGCTTAGCCCCGGGCAAGCTTTTTCTTTCTGTACCTCCCCCCATGCCAAAACCCCGTTTCCACCTTTTTCTCTTCCAGTTATTCTATTCTTGTTAGCCTGGATATCGAAGGAGAAACGAGAATTGAAGAGTGGCTGTGCTGAGTGATGTCATGTAGCTCAGGCAGCCACTCAAGGCATTATGGGCCCAATGTGCTGAGTGCACTGAAATGAGAGAGGATCAGCTGTGGCTTTCTAACTCTTTCTATAGCATCATGGGCAGTGCACAGTGTGCCATCTTTGGAAATTCCCCCAGGGCATCTGTGGCAGTGCATTTGTGGTGCGGTTGTTATGGGCTAAAGCCCGGCAAACAACACTGTGTACCTTTTAGTATATGAGTGGCCAGAAGTCACTTTAAATACATTATTGAAGACTCATGCAAAGCCACTCTCATCACAAAATTGTGATCTGTACTTTGGTGCTTTTTGAAAGTGTTTTTGTAAGATTGAAATGTCACAATTAACACAATTTGAAGGTTATTTTACCAAAATGAGCCAAATATTTCAACATTGCTCCACACAGTAAGACAAGAGCAGTAATTTAAAAAAAATAACAATGCCTAATAATAATGCCATGGTTTTATTATAAAAACACAACACAAAAATAGTGTCTTTGTATGATATCAGTAGGAATATTACAATATAAATGAGTGAAAGATAAGAACATATTTTTATCAGCTGCATCAAAATCTGCCAGATAAGCTGTTTGGGTTTAGCCCTCTGTTACTGGAAACCAGACCTTCAGGTCTCAGGTCTGGAATTTCCCTGAAGCCAGTGGCTAGAGGAAGTTGCCACTGATGTGATGTGCAAGGGAATGCTACCACGTTTACCTACCACAATTTTAGGACAAACTGTCAGAGTCCCAAAAAGAAAAACACCATTTGAAGTCACAGACAACAAAAGACACGTGGACCTAGACAACAGCTACTGGTGTTTAGCAGTATCTTTTTCCAATGGAGATGTGGGCTTTCGGTTCCGGTGGATGCGGATCCAGGGAGGACCATGACTGTGTTTGTGTTCAAAACATAGCTTGTTTACAGATTTGCTAAAACAGCCTTGACATCATTGCCACATTAGATTCCTTTCCTTCTACTGAAAATGTGGTGGTGGATTGTTAACGACGATGAAAAGTTCAAAAGAGACAGATAGACATGAAAAAGGCTTAAGCTTGGTTTATGCTTGACGCATTCACTTTCCGCGCGGTGATGCGGCTCGCAGCTGGAACGCGCTTCACAACTCGCAGCGTTTATGGTTCGTGCGGCTCGTCTCTGCGGTGAGCCAATATTCTCCCAAACTGAACGGGGCAGCATGGAGCTCTACGGCATGCATCCAACACTACACCATAGTAGAAGTAGAAATCACTGTTTACAACATGGTATTTCAGCATTTTTAACAGCGTTCTCGTCTTTTCCGACAGTGCGAGCTATTTCTCTCCAAGAATTATTAACAACATGTTGATCACGGTTATCTCTGAGAGCTGAATCATACAAATGTCTGTATTTACGAACCTCTGCCGTGCTGGTCCGCCATGTTTTTCCGCGTCCGACCGTCCGCGTGGTTAGAAATTTTCCGAGGTGCGCGTTGCGGAAATCTTGGGCCGTGCGGAGGCGCGTGGTTGTTAAAATGACGCAAAATGACACAACTTTTCCGCGCGGAGCCGTGCGGACCTCGCGGACGCGTCAAGCATAAACCAACCTTAACGCTGCTAAAAAAAAATTGAAAAATACTCTAAGTGACAAGGTATTTTTGATGTTACCGTAACAACTATAATCCTTTTGGTTGAACAGCTATTTATTTCCTCTTTTAGAGATGTTTCCCACATCTAGTAAATTTCCTTTAGTTCAAGGAGGTGTATAACCATGACAAGCATGCTGGAAGATCTCAACTTTGCAGATGACATTGCCCTGCAGTTTTCAGCAATGGCACATCTCCAGCACAAGACAACAAATAAATGCCAAGAAATGCTAGGTCATGAAAGAATGAAGACAAACTGAAGGTTAGAGAAAGTGATGTAGAAAAAGTTGGAAGAAGAAAAAGACAATCTTTTATGTAACACCTCTGAAGATAAAAATCACGAGGCACTTCACAAAAACAGAAACAATTAAAGTATAAAAAAGATTTAAAAAATGATTAAAAATATATTTTAAAGGAGAAAAGAAAAAATGTAAGGAAAGGGAAAGAGCAATGAATAGGAAAGTGGGAAATCAATGGATCACGGGAAAGGCGGAATAAGAACAGAGTAAGGAGAGGGTGGTGATGAAGGTCACAGCAAAACCAGCCTGAACAGGTGAGTTTTCAGCTGTTTTTTAAAGGAGTCCCCTGAGTCCACTGATCTCGAGAGGCACCTGGCTGCAGACCTCCACTGTCAGGCTGCTTCCGGTGGAGGCTCCACTGTCAGGACGACCGCCACTGTCAGGACGGTCAGGACGGGAAATGCATGGGATACATTCCAAAATAAAACGGCAAACATACTTACGCTTGTAATTGATAGGTTCCAAAATAAAATATTACGTAAAATCTATCAATTATTTCTCTATAGTTCATATGTAGTTGTCATTTAACATACTTACGCTTGTAATTTTTCAAAATGAATTAACAGATGGCCGGGATAGGTTTCAACACAAAACGCTAACATACTTCCGGTCGTCATATTTCTAAATAAAATCCTGAATGCTGTTTTGGTTGAATCGCTCTCCTCACAAACACATTTATTTTTTAATATTACGTCTTAAATTATGACAGAATATATCATAATGACCACGTTGTGCAACAGTAAAGGAAAACACACAACAAAAATGACAAACAAAACTAAGGTTTACTTTTTTTTTCCTTTTTTTTTTAAAGGCCCTGCCCAGATCTCCACACGGGGCTGGCCACCCCCAAACCCCGAGCCCCCAGGCCCCCACCCAGACCCGCCCAGGGGCATTGCAGCTGCCAGACAGTGACCCATGGCCGCCGCCAAGACCCCCAAGGGGCCCCACTCACAACCGCCAGTAGTCCACCCCCCGCGGTTTACTAAATAAATTACAACTATATATGAACTATAGAGAAATAGATAGATTTTACGTGATATTTTATATTGAAACCTATCAATTACAAGCGTAAGTATGTTTGCCATTTTATTTTGTAATATATCCCGTGCATTTCCCGTCCTGACAGTGGAGGTCTGCAGCCAGGTGCTCTTGCTATTCTCAGGCTCAGGAGGAGAGAGGTCCAGAGGCTGGGGGCCACAGCAGCAGATGACCTTTGGTCTTTAGCCTGGTGCTGCACAACCAGTAGGCTAGAAGAGTTACCAAAGACGATGGAGGTACAGCAGATGTTAAAAAGAGAGCGGCACTAGCAAGTGCACAGTTCAAACGGCTATCAAGCATCTGGTGAGCAGGAGACATAAATCATAAGATAAAAGCCTCTCTGTTCAAAAGTCTTGTCTTGTCAGTCCTATTATATGGATGTGAGGCCTAGAAACTAACCAAGGGTGAAGAGAAGACACTCAACGTCTTCCAAACTAAGTGCCTGAGAAGGATCTTCAGGATGCGATGACAACAACATGGCTCGAATAAGACAGTGTTGGAGATGGCTGGGACAGAGATGATCAGTGAGAAGGTAAGGAGACAAAGATAGAACTGGATTGGCCATGTGCTGAGGAAAGACCCAACAGTTGACTCCGCTGTGGCCCTCGGGTGGACACCTGAAGGAAAAAGGAAAAGATGTTCTCCAAAAACAACTTGGGAGAATGGTAGAAATGGAGCATAACAGTGCAGGCTGGAACCCGTGGAACTCAGCACGCCGTGCAGCAGCAAATCGACTTCTGTGGAAGAGTGATGTTCAAGCCTTGTTTGCCTTCTGGCGTTGAGAGAATTAAGTTCAAGGAGGTTGACACATTCATTAAAGTGACCAAATCTGTCACTAGAAATCATGTGAGAACATTCAGAGTGACTATTGGTTAATATTTTCAAGGGTGGAACTACAAGGAATAAAAAGAGGAAGAAGGTGTGGGCCACAGGAAACAAACATCAATGAAGAAACAACTTCCTTTTTAAATGTTGCTTTATTTTCCTTACTGAATCCTGCAAAGCCTACCCTGCTATCAGAAGGGATTTGGCTCAAACTTGCAGTGTACTGTACATTGTGTGATTTTGTGTTGGATTGAGGCTGAGTCATGCTCACAATGTAAATAAACCTCTCCGGTGCTTATTTGGAAATGCACCAGGACCATCTCTTCCAAATGGTTTGGTACCGTTGATTTGGTCCAGCTCCTGGTGTGATAAAAAGATTAAACAGCTCCAAGAGGAAAACAAACCAGTGTTTGATTTAAACAAGCTCATGCAAAGTGCAAATGCACTTCATCACTTGTCAGTCGCATTTGAAATTGAAAAATTAAAGCTTAAAATGTATATAAAACTCTTTAAAATGTTCTCCAATGGGCATGCAGAAACAGACCAGAAGCTTCTAGTAAACCCTGGTGCAGTTTTAGGACACTTTAGACATAGATTGGAAAAAAATACATTCTGGCAACAAATTGCCTCTTATTTTCACTTTAACTCTTTTACTGCCATTGACAACAGATGTCCTTCCAGGCTGTACTGTGAGACCTCTTCAAATGGTCCAGAACGCAGAGGCGCGTCTGGTCTTCAATCAGCCAAAAAGAGCACACGTCACCCCTCTGTTCATTGAGCTCCACTGGCTACCGCTAGCAGAATGCGTCAAATTCAAATTGCTAACACAAGCATACAAAGTCTGAGATGGTACGGCTCCCATCTACCTGAATCCTCTTGCAAAGGCTTACGTCTCGGCCCGGCCGCTCCGGTCATCACAGGATCGTCGGCTAGCAGTGCCTACACCACGCTCAGGACAATCCAGACTCTGCTCATGCATCGTTCCACAAATGTAGAATGACCTTCCAAGCACTACCAGAACAGCAGCTTCCTTTTCAAGTTTCAAGAAACTCCTGAAGACCCTGCTCTTCAGAGAGCATCTTCTAAACTAGCACCCTCCCTGCACCCGTCCCCCCTCTCTACTGTCCACTCCTTGTTCCCTCCTCTCCATGACTGATGTCAAGTTGTTGTTATTGTTGTTGTTAGCCTCAAGGGCAACATGCCGATTATCTTTTGTAAGTCGCTTTGGACAAAAGCGTCTGCTAAACACATAAACATAAACACAAGTTGTCATTTTAAATCCAAGCGCTCGCTGCCATTGACGACAAAAGTCGTCATTTGCATTTTTTTTACTGGGCTGAGCGAGCCACTGCACTGTGAGAACAAGCAGCTCCAAAGCTGATCTTCATCCGCGTACGTCACACGTCATGTGATCAGGAAGCAGAACATCCATGTGTGAGGAGATCGTTTTGGGCAGCTGCTGTAAAAAAAAAAGTGAGGCGTGAACCGGAAAAGCTTCTGCCGATCACAATTCGACAACGAATTATGAAAGAACGGATAGTGCCAGAAACACACGGATTCTCCCTGATGTAAGAAGTGAGTCTCCTCTTTGTTTAGTTAGTTTTTGCATTAACATCATCATAGAGCCCAACATTCTGTGACTCATCAAAAAAGCAGTAAAAACACTCAAAAATGCTGGCAGCAAGACGCTTTTCTGATCAGGAAATGATCGGCGGTTAATGAGTTAATTCACTTAATCACTTTTTTCATAATTTTGATTTGTTGTAGAAAACGTACATCATTCAGGGCGAGTTTGACAGAAAAAAAACAAGACATTTGAAAAGAATCGCATCCTTTGTTGTCATTATCTTTGTTGAACCGTATACATTCAAGAGCACCAAGCGTTTCTTTCTTTGCCTCTTCGCTATACTCCTCTGAAGTACACTAGGCGTCAAGACACTCAGCTCTGGCAGGCTGTATTTTTTTCCTCAGCTAACATGTTTGACATGGTTTTATTGGAAGGTTTGAGCCAACCCAATAGACATTCAAAGGCATTGGGTGCAAAGAATATGTGACCTCAAACCGATCAAACATGAAAATGCATGTTTTCTAATTAGAAATAAGTATTTTGCTTCAAACTAAATCAACATTCACTCCCATGAGTCACATACACTTAGCAAATCCAGTCAAAATGAGATGTATTTTAAGACCAACACATCCCTTCACACCTTTCCCACCTGGAAAATGGATTTTCATTGCTAATGTCCCTGTAGGTGCAGCCACTGACAGATTTGGAAGAGTTTTTTATGGTTTTAGGTGTCTGTTGGTGGTGCTTCTTTAAATACCTCAGCAGATATAATTAGGTTGTGCAACGTAAATGGATAATTGCTGAAAAAAAGAATGAAGAGAGAGAGAGAAAAGACTTGAGCCTGTGGGATTTGCAGCTACTTTTATAATTTAGTAAAGGCGGGTGTGAACACTATGGGATACTGTGCACCCACTTACTGCATTTTCTGATTAAACTTGTTGGACAGAAGCTCCCATGATATTTAATCAGCTCCCAGAGACCATGACCCCAGCATGGCAGAGTGCAGACATCCACTATTGTCCTTTCTTTAATTCGGCACTATCTTTTATTTAACCAGCATGACAAGAACAGACAGTCCTGGTGATGGTGTGTGTGTGTGTGTGTGTGTGTGTGTGTGTGTGTGTGTGTGTGTGTGTGTGTGTGTGTATGGCTGCAACGATTTACACTTATTCAAGGCTGCAAGGACTGACAAAAGCAAAGAAGTCCACAGAGAGGAAGAAGGGAAAATAAAGGAATATCATAGCCCCAGACAATTATTTAATTGGTCATTCATTGATATAATTACACTGACTGCATAACGATTTCTCCAAAAATGTGACCTTGACTGCTGTTAATAGTATCCTAATTGACATTGGAACTCAGGAGTTGCAGCGTCCTTATTATTCAGTAATGAAATTAAGCTCAATCAAACAGAGAAAAAACATAAAGGACAGAATGGGAAGTTGCACTAAAGTGTCTCGTGTTTAAGTGTAGAGTCACATCTAGGGTAAAATACCAATAACTACATTTGGTTTTAATAACTGTGAATAAAACCCGCATTTTAGAGTTATTTTCTGTTAAGATATGAATGAAAATAAGAAGGGATTATATGTTTAACTTTCAGCAAAAAAATTGGTCTTCTATCATTTCAGTGGCCTCATTAAATTGAGGATAAAAAACAAATCAAATCAGTGATAGGACCTTGTGGAACGTCATCTTTGTGAATCATTCTGTGAGGAAGATGTAAATCATGCTGAACAACAGAAGAAAAAAAGATGCTGTTTGAAATTGACAACAAAGCATTGAAAAAATGCTAAACTTCACCTGAGAATCTGCATTTTCCTTCCAGCAGCAGCTGAACCCTTCAGCTATTCTTTGGTTCTTTTTAAAACAAGCACAGATCTGAGCTGCTTAGGCGACTCGGAAGAAAAGTCAGAGGCAGTTAGGATGTGCTAGCGGAGTTCACTCAACAGACCAAAGCGTGAGGCTTTGTCCAGTGTGAGATCAGTCGGTGAAAATGGGTCCAGGAACTGGGAGACTCAGCTCTTTTCCTCAGTAATAGCTTGATGCAGTTTTGTCACTAAACCTGTCAGAAAGATGCACCACCACTAGTTCTGTTATGTTTTAGTGATCGTACGGTGAATAGCCACAGAAAGATTGTTGCAAATACAACTTGATTCACCAACCTGATGGATTAAATGTGAACATTTATTGCAAGCCTGTGTGAAATTTGCTCAGAGGCTTCAGCACAAACGAAGACCAACCGATGTGTGATGCAGTTCCTGCTGAAGGAGAGGAAAAGTTACACAGAGCCAAAACAGGCACCCAGACCGCTGCAAGGAAACGAGATAGTTCTCCTCTTCCATTTAGAAATGAGTGTACCATCAGATTACGTTTAATCCACCAAAGCTAAAAATTTGCATGAATGTACTATTTAGTACAACCTGCAGCAGAGAAAATTAGTCTTTTGCTCTTCTCGTAACTAAAGCACTAATTTTATGGTTACTCCCCCAGATGATTGTATAAAACATGGTAACAGTAAATGGACAGCATTTATTTCCTTGTCACACTGACCACTTTTCATTACACATCACATTGGACCCTATACACACACACACACACGCGTGCGCACATGCACACACAATCACAACTCTGATTTGCAGATCATAGGTGGGGCTGCATGGGGTCCAGTGTATTGCACAAGGACTTTTCCAAATTTGATGGGAAATTTGGGACGTAACCACTAACCTACTGATCACCATGGCAACCCAAACCAATATTAATACCCAGCTGTACAAAAGTTCTGCAGTTCTACTTAAAACATATGCCAGTAATAAAGCATGCTAATGTTTAGGTTGTCCCCAAACAACACAAATAGTTTGGGTAGATGACTTTTACTTTTACTTTTCTGGTAGCATGATGGATTACATCTGCTCTTAAAGAGCAAGTCACCCCCCAAACCAACTTTTTTAACTGAAACTATATAAAAATGTGTCTAATTGTTCTGTAGACACTCGTAATCAATAATTTGGCACTTTAGTGCATCTTAATTGTGACATCATAATGTACCAGCTAACTTCATATTGTACCTCTTAACCTATAGGGGTGCATATTTAAATTCAAATGTAGTGCAGAGTTTTTACCTGACAACTGCACAACACTGACAGCTTCAGGCAGAATATTAAAATTTTAACTAAGATGCACTAAAGTTACAAATTATTAACTTCACATATCTACAGCATAGTTTATCACCAAAAAAATGTTGATTTGGGGTGACTTGCTCTTTTAAGTACTTATGTTGGCTCCTTTAGTTGTTTTGCATGGTCATTCCATTTTGGTGTTTTTGAGCGCTCCCTGGATTGTAATTTAAACAGGGTGCGCTTCAGTTTTATTCTATTTGAATGTATTCAATTTTTCTATAATGTATTGTCATCTTTTGTCCTATGTTGTACTTATATGAGCTTATTGTATTATGATCAGCAACTTGGGCTACCTTGATTGGTGGCAGGAAGTAGCTTTATAAAGGGTTGAATGAATGGATTCAACATTTGCAGAATATACTTTTAAATATGTTTTAATGATGACTGTACTTCTGTTTTCAAGATGAACTAACCAATGTTAAGTCAAGCTTTTATTTTGAAAAAAACACGTCACCCACATTAATGCGTATAAAATCCAAGTGTTTTATTTTATATACGAGTGTGTGTGTATTAAAACACACACACACACTCACACACACACACACACACACACACACACACACACACACACACACACACACACACACACACACACACACACACACACACACACACACACACACACACACACACACACGCACACATGCACACATGCACAAATGCATGCACCTCCTCTTTTTTTATTTATTATGTTTGGATTCAGAAATTCTCAAAGGAGAAAATAAAGGAGATTTACTTTGTTCAGCAGAATGTGGGCCGTAAGCCTTAAAGCAAAGGTCAAACCCCAGAGAATTTTCTCTGACCAACTCTGAAAAGGAATAAGAGAAAAACCCACTAAACCAGACTCGTCTGCAGGGGATCGTTTTACGCTACACTTATTACATACCTTGGTGAAACAAACAAATGCAAGATAGAGCACACGTAATTAAATTATTTTCTTATGTAAGACATGATTTTCTTTTTGTTCTTTTCTTCCAGTTTTATTCCTGCAAGTTATATTTGTGATAGAGACAGCGATAACCACTAAGTGCAAAACCCAAACACTTTAATGCACGTGCAGTGGGCAATTTAAAGAAAATTAAACATATAAACAATGACTATTTTTACAATTTTAGATTATTGGTATATAAAAAATAACAATATGATATCCTGTTCTTATGGCATGCAGGAGCTAGTTCAGTGCATTTGTATTTAAGGAATAAATACAATTTACTAATATAAAGGTAGACAGCTCCATAATCAGACTGAGACAACAAATCTAGAAACATGTTGGAAATAAATTAGGAAATAAAACATTTTTCTAAAACCAGTGGAGTCTTTGAGATCCCAATCTTGTTGGTGTTAGACCCACAAAGAAAAAAAAAGCTGCAGAGCCTACCCCCAACATTTGAAGAAGAAAGAAAAAAAAGCCTGTTATTGTTTTTAATGCATTTTAGTTTCTAAGATTTTCGGTCTGGATTTTTTAAATTCTTCTTGAGACCTGCTGTTTCATCATTTGCAATCTCGACCCTTTAAACTCCTGGTTTTTATTTTCAATTTCTTCCAGGAGTCATGCAGCAGGCGTCATCACAGACAGGTATCATTACAGCAAGGATGAATGAGGACAAGAAGAAAGGTGGAGATTAACATATTCTCCCATCACCATATTAACAGTGTGCATGGAAATGTGCCCCAAGCACTTACCTCAATTAAATCTCGGGGTTGAAATCCAAGATCACCTCTCGATTCTTTCTGATCCATCAAACGTCCAAAGATATTAAGGTTCTAACGCAAAAGTTGGTGCAAATAAAGTTTTTATTTTGTCAAATAAATATTAATTTATTATATAATGATTTCCTTGTAGTTTGTACTTCATTTGAAATTAGGCTTGGATGGATCTCACAAGAAAGTGAGTGACAAAGGTTTTCAAAGAACGAAAACAAAAAATTGTGACAGGAACAAAACTCAGAAATGCATTTGTTGTGATTGAAGGAGTATACCGATGGAGACACGACTCAATACAACACCTTTCAAGTAAAACTAGAGTTGTATTTTAATGAGGATGTTCCAATTAACATCAAACTGGTAGCGTTTCCAAATTTTTACTCAGTTTCAACTCACAAACTTGTTGTTCACTGTCTTAAACACACAAGTGTGACAGAAGGGGGGAGATGGGGGAATCTAGGGATGGAAATATTTACATAGGATTCAGGGGGATTTCTAAGCCACACACTAATGATGATGATGATGATGATGATGGTGATGATGATGATTTATTCAACATTTCTATTTTAATGGGCATGCACCTAGCCTAGAAATCTAGACAAGCCATGGCAGTAACAACACATGTTGGTCTGCAGGTCGGTCTAGCCACGCTCCATTGTAGCCTCAGCAGGTTTACCATTGGCCTGATCAGTTTTGTGTCTTGCCAATCACAGCACTCTATGTTTGTTGGGCAGGCTTAGCACTAGCTGCAATAGACAAAAACTACAAAGATGGAGTCGGTTCATGAATAGCAATTCAGTCCCACAACTGAGCTTTGGGTCATGGCTAGAATATCCATCCATCCATCCATCTATCCGTTCATTTTCTTCTAAATTTCCGTGGCCAGGTCATGGTGGCAGTAAACTAAGTGGAGGCCAAGACGTCCTTCTCCCCAGCCATGGGCCAGGTCCTCTAATAAAATCCTAAACCATTCCCAGGCAAGCCAAGAAACATAATCCCTCCAGCATGTCCTGGGAATTCTGGTCTCTCAAGGCCTGCTACCCAGCATGTTTTTCTTGTTTCCCTGCTTGATCAAAGCCAGAGATCAAGCGGCAGACAGAGGACATGTTCTCCCTTAAAGTTGCCCAAAATATTACTGAGCATACAAACATATTTAATAGTGATATACTATTGTCTGGTGAAAGCAAAACCCAACTGCTGAAAAATAAAGTGCAAAATGTGTTTTTAATAATTCCTAGATTAGGACCCCCTCCCCTATTCCACAAATTGGTAGGGTCCACTCAAGCGGTTTCTCTGATGATAGCAGAGCTGGGAGCTGCAAAGTTTCACAGGAGGAGAGAATGACCAGTAAGTTAATCACCACACCACTTGTTTAATTGGTGCAGAATTCTTTTTATTTCTGTGCTAAATTTCTGCACGTTTCCAATAAAATGTCCTTGTTAGGAGCTGCAGCTCCATTCCTCTCGGAGCCTCACAGTTTGTGTGCAAAACTTGCCCGAGGCAGCAGACTAAGAACATGTCAAAAAATAAATTCAAACTTTTGCTGCAGTTTGTTTGTTAAAGGAAACAGAGCTAAACCGTGTCACTAAATATGGAATTAACAGCAATTTCGATAAAGCTCTTCATTATTCATGGCATTAATCTGCAAGCTGAAGCATGGCTTGTCTTTGACATCCCCTGTACGAACGTGTCCACAAAACTTCAGGGAGGCGTCCAGGAGGTGTCCCAGTTCGATTCCAAAGCCCCTTCAACTGGCTCTGGAGGAAAATCGGCTCAAAAGGGTCCAAAAATCACACTGTGTACGCCCGACTTAAGGTCTCCTCCCAGTTGGACATGCCCAGAAGACCACCAGGAGGCATCCTAACCAGATGTCTGAGCCACCTCAACTGGCTCCTCTTGATGTAGAGGAGCAGCAGGTCTTCTCTGAGCCCCTCCTGGATGACAGAGCTTCTCTCTCTACCTCTAAGGGAGAGCCCAGCCACCCTGCAGAGATAACTCACTTTGGCCACTTTTATCCGCCATCTTGTTCTTTCGGTCACTACCCAAAGCTCGTGACCACAGATGAGTTAAGACCTTCTCATTCCAGCAGGCACCAGCCGACCATAGGCCTGATATTTGTTTCATATGAACAACCAAATTACTCAATTTTCTTTTTTCAAGACAATCATTTTGCTGGTTTAAAGATGTTTATTTCATACCTGCTGTTATTTATATGAACACTATTTCCTGCTAGAAACCCTTTGACTAGAGATGGTGACAAAGGACAGCCTTGGTGGAGTCTGACTCTCTCTACAGAGCCAAGTCTGGTTCTGTACTGCAGCATGTTGTTGTTATGTTGTGGCTTTTGTACTGAATCTCATGAGCCACTGTAAAGAACAACATAATTGGTTAAAAAACAAACTTAAAAATGAAGAGCCAACCTGGTCTCACAAACTCATGGGGCATTAACATTAACATATGTTTTGCACTACATTAGGTAACACATGAGGTGTTAAAATCACATAGGTGTCAACAAGTGCCTCCTCTACAGGAGAAAGCAGTTCTGACAGCACTGCTGGTAAAACCAATTAAACAGGAATTTCAGCTTCTATTTAAAATAAATGCTGTTTGACATCACTTTATCTCCTAGAACTCATTCAAAATTAAACAAATTCTTATAATAATAATAATACTATTATTATATTTATTATCATTATTATCATTATTATATTTATTATCATTATTATCATTATTATATTTATCATCATTATTATCAATATTATATTTATCATCATTATTATTATTATTATTATTATTATTATTATTATTATTATTACCATTATTATTATTATTATTATTATTATTATTATCATTATTATCATTATTGATATTATCATTATTTTTATTATCATTAGTAGCAGTAGTAGTAGTATTAATACAATTATAATTACTATATGTCTGCACGATGTAAGCTAAAGCCAAATTCCTTGGTTGTGTAACAATCTTGGCACTTGTTAAGCACCTTTCTGAGTCAGAGGAGTCCAGAACACTTTACACTACATTCATCCATTCACACACTGATGGTGATGAGCTACAATGTAGCCACAGCTGCTCTAGGGCTCACTGACAGAGGCGAGGCTGTTGGGCTCAGGTGCCACCGATCCCTCTGACCACTACCTGCAGGCAAGGTGGGTGAAGTCTCTTGCCCAGGGACACAACGACTGACAGGTCTGTGGGAGCCTAGGATAGAACCTGCAACCCACCATTTACAAGGCGAACTCTCGCCCCCTGATCCACTGTCGCCCTATAAAGCTGATTGTTATTCTTGTTCTTCTAATGGGGCAATAAACTATCTTACAGCCAAAACCATATTAGTCAGAAACTATTCATTTGACTAGTTCTAAATGCATTTTATTTCTCCAAAAGCAAATTTTAGTCTGATATACTTCTCAAAAATTAAAGCCACAATGCAAAAGATTCCAAAAGACAATTCCCAAACAATCAAAACAAAAAGGCATCGATATATTTGTGCTTCTGAGAAAAAAAGAGAAACCTTCCGTCATCCATCGCTGTTCCATTTTTAACGGCACACAAATACTCTACTGCATAGCTTTTTATTTGTTTCATGTATTCTGTGAAATTACACATTTGTGAATGTGCTGCTCCGACCGGCTGTCACTTTGAGGAATGGCTCGTCATCGTCATGCCCATGGGCAGCGTGAATCGAGTTGCACAGCTGGAGTTATGTTAAACGTAAGGCAAAGTGACAGAAATGCTAATCAAGAATCAAAAGTGACACTGCATTTCCATCGATGCACATAAGACCATCAATGATTTATTAGTCAAATTGAACGCATGTGTCACTGCATGGAGAGGCTGTGTGGTAAACTGCTCAAGCAAACGTGCACCTTTTAGCAACCTCCACACCTCCTTGTAGAGATGAATAGCACCTCCCACAAGGGCCGCCGAAAGCACGGCTGAGGAGTAACTTTTAAAACAGGTAAGACACATGCAATAAATCTGAGAAAGTCACTTAAGAGCACACTAAAGGGCCGTTATAGGAGCACAAGGTTGTCCCTGTTTCTGCTGAGTAAGCCTCGCTGCTTTCCTCCTCCCTGACTTGCATTCCTTCCTTGTCCCCAGATCACAACGGCAGCAGCGGACCCCAATTATCAGGCCGTCACTCACAGTCCTTCATTTGCCGTCCCAATTGCTGCCCGCTATCCTGCATTCATTTTATTCACGGGATTCCAGCTGGAGCCCAGGGGAAGTGTGGGTGGAGAGGTAAAACACTCTTCAGAGCAACTCTGTTTTGGCATTAGAACCGAAGGGATGAGACATAAAACATAGCCGCTTCATTTTTTTCTCTCCCTCTTCTGAATATCATTTGCATCATGGAGAGAGGAAGAAAGATGTCTGTTTGCTGTGACTCTACTTTGGTGTTGCCAATTAAATCTGAATTTCTTTGTGAGTGGATTGCTGGAAGAGGGCCTGGTTTGATGGATAAACAATGCTCCAGTGCATAATTTAGTTAGGCATGAAAAAAAAATGTTCTTTTCCCAGTTGCATTCCTAAAATCCACTTAAGCTGACTGCAGAGTTGTAATGAGGTTGTTGTTATAGAGTAGAGTAGCTAAAAAACAGATAATTGAATGCTACTTCTGTCATAACAAACTTCTTGCATCATCATCAAATTATCTGTGTGAGATTTTATGGAATGACACTGCAACTGCCTCCTCCTACGCAATAATAAATATCATATAGAGCAGTGATAAATATTGGAATAGCAGCTTTTTAAATAATTCAAGAATCCTAACATCTAAGAGAACGCCCACCCACGATAAGACATTTCACTAGATGCTTTAGAAATCAAAATCAAATCCTGGCTGCCATATCTTCATGGTGGGTTTGTTCATTTTTAATCAGAAGAGAATTGAGTCGCTAATGACTTTAATATGTCTGGTTTTCTTTGAGAAATGCACTGACTCACCACCATTGTTATCGTGTTCATGCATGCCCCCCCTCCTAGTAAAAAAAAAATCCTGTAAGTCCTTTTTGTCAACACACACATCCGCTGCTAATTCTCCAAGGACCTCATTTGCAAAAACTTCCACCCGAAACTTTGATGGTGTTTATCACCAGCAACAAGATCCCTTTGTTCATTTATGTAATTAATGCAAAGTCTTTGATTTCAGCTTCCTTTCCAGAAGAGTTTGATATTAATGTCACGCCTTGGCAAAATGCATTTTCCACAACACCTTAATTAGTCTGGAAAACGTGTCTTTAACCACATCGTCCAATGCTATTTTATTTATTTGTTTACGCATCTTTTCAACATTTTTTTTCTCTCAGTGTTTTGAGAATGTCTCTGTTGTATCTTGGGCAATATGAGCTGCTGTTGCATGAAAGTAGCCTGAAGCAATTTATGCTTTCATGTGAAAGAGACAGGAGAGAGGGATTGCAGCGAGAGCCTAATGGTACATAAACAATACAGATGGCTGTTAAAGGGTACAACTGGTGTCCTGTTTTTACTGCTTTTTTTTACTTCATTCATTTAGTAATTTATACATCTAAATTTAGCCAATTCAGATGAGCAGAAACCTATTTGTGTCAAAAGATCACTTCCAAGATGCCGTTTAAGGTTTTATGACACAGGTTTCCACCCCAATGACAGATTATTCACTTACATGTAAGCTTTGCAAACAATAAAAAATCATTTTATATCACTGTACTCTTTTTTTCTTATCTTGCTGCTTGGTGATGATGCAGGCCTCAATAAATGCCTTTCGCACCTGAGCTGGAAGGAAACCCACAACATTTATTTTAAAGTTCAAGCTCGAGACACGCCAGGTTTTTGATGGCACATTTGCAACTCAATAAAATGAAAGGTCCTTCCTGGGTAAACTTGATTATACAGAGCCAAATCAAGATAAACACATGCTGACAACAATAATAATTCTTCTGTCTGGCCACATCGCTGTCATTGGATGATTAACGAAGTCCGAGTTTTCTGTAACGGCAAATCTCCGCCGCCGTGGATGATTCATTTTTACTTTTGGTTTATTTCAAACAGCTGGGACACAGTACCTGTCAGAGAAACACACTTTTATTTAAATATTTTAAAACTTTTTTCTTCTTTAAAAAAAAAACAAGCAAAACAAATTTGAACAACAGCTTGAGGTTCTCAAATGATTTCTAAAAAAGTATAATAATACATGAAAAATGCCACAAATAAGTCCAGACAAGAACCACATTCTTTGATTCTGTTCTGAGTAATGAGAAAATGTGTTTTGTCCCTTGATTTATTTGCTGGTATAAACAGAGCAGAGTTGAAATGAGCGGTCTGTGGTAACCACAACACTATTTGACCTCCAAGAGGGCATTAAATCAAGGCATTGGGGGAAGCAGCAATAAAGACGCCAGGCGAGGCACTAAACCCAAACAACAACAACAACAACAACAACAACAACAAATTCTTTCTTTGAATGCAGTTAAAAGAAAGCTCTGAGCTTCACATTTACAAGTACACACACACACACACAAACACACACACACACACACACACACACACACACACACACACACACACACACACACACACACACACACACACACACACACACAGATATAAGAGGTGGGAAAAATGATCGATTCTAAGATGCATCGCGATTCAGCCATGCATGATTCTGCATCGATGCAGTAACGTGACATAATGAGATTTTCTCACTATGTCTATGTTCTGGATGTGCGAGGCCAATCAAGTTTTGAGGTTTTACAACTACTTCCAGGGGCAGAGTTGCAATGACATGCGCACGGCGTTGCCCTAGCGCCAATGTAAAACAGAAAAGGCGGACAGGGAAACAGGGCCAACATTACCGGTAATCAAAGATGTACCCGTTACAGTTAAATTGGATGTCTGGGCTAATTTCAGTTTTGGGATCCTGGATGTGAAAGAATCACTTAACACAGTATTTGTTTACTTTTTTTAAGTTCAGTAGTATTCTATCTTAAAGCTGCTCTACCGAAAACATTATTTGTTATATTATTTAAGTAATTATAGGCAGCACACTTGAAAAATTGTTGCTCACTATAGTGAATGGATTAATGTTCTGTATTTCAGGGATATCAAAATAAAAAAGAAATTGAAAACTATTCTACTGCTTTTATTAAGTAATGAAAATTTTTGTGTGAAGAATCTTGATGCATGTCAGACTCCAATCGAATCTCTAGGCAGATAATCGGAATCGGGTCGAATCGTGAGGCAGGTGGAGATGCACACCACTAATATATATATATATATATATATATATATATATATATATATATATATATATATATATATATATATCGCCATGATCCTCCAACCAGTGCAAAGCGCACAACTCCACATCGTCCCTCCTCCCACAAGGTCCTCGCCTACCACCCACTGCCCGCTGCAGGTCAGTAAGGCCCGACCCTTCTCCCCCATCCCAGGAGTTCTGCCACAGGCTTCCAATCACCCTGTTGATCACAGCGCAGTATGCCAGCGACCCCATCCCCACATCCAAACCTACAACAACATTCCCTAGGAAATCCTTTGAAACAGAACCTGCCACCCACATCCACTTGAGCAGGAACCCAAAGACAACCAACAGCACACCCCACCATCCTTGCACAGCTTGTACAGCAAAAACCGGACAGAAACGAGCAAGTCCGGCCTGCCCCATGTTCAACCCAGCCAGCGCCCCCAACACAGCACCAAGTTGGTGCAGATAACTGCCCGCACTTGCCCACGACCCTCCAACCAGTGCACCCACCCACCTCCACCTGAAGCGCCGGCACGGGAGTCATACAAAAGGCTCTGCTGCACACCCTCAAAGCAGCCTCCTGCAATGCAGAGGCCTGTTAATCACTCATTAATTTAAGTCAGGTGTGCAGCAGCAGGGAAACACTGGTGTTTGAAAGGGAAACATGGAAAACCTGGAGGACAGTGTGCCTTGAGGACCAGGGTTGGGAAGCGTTGCTCGAAAACCATCAGGTATGTCAGCTCAATGTTATCAAAGTCCAAACAGAGCGGCCCGCTAGTCTGAAGTTGCAAGTGGAATATTCTGGCCACAGGCGGCGATAGGAGCTGGGTGGCCTTAACTATGTAAAGCTGGACTAATAAATTCCCGGCTTTGAGGGCCGGTATCCAGCATGTTTTGGTTTTAACCCTGCTTCAACACACCTGATTTCATTTAGTAGGTGATTAGCTGGCTTCTGCAGAGCCCGATGAGCTGCTGCACACGTGATTGGACCACCAAATCAAGTGTGTTGGACCAGAGAAACCATTAAAAGGTGCTGGATATCGGCCCTTGAGGGCCAGAATTGATGAGCCCTGCTGTAAAGGGTCATTTTAGCACATACTGGCTCAAGAAAATCATTCAAAAATATGAAAAAAGTTGTAAAGTATCCCTTTAAAATTCAACCAGGACTTTTCTTTGGGTGCCTAAATGAGCTGAGCTGCTGCCATGTGAAAGGCTGATCAACTACAGTAATATCCCATTGAATGGTTTTAACCCAGAGAGTGTTTACTGACCAGAGACAACCACAATGTGTTGAACCTCTTAATTTTTACATTATGTACAGATATTCAAAAGAAAGTTGAGTCAGGCAGAATATTTTCCTCCCTTCTTTCTGCTTTTAATCCTTTTTGGATTGCGTCAGCACAACAGGTGGCTGGATAATTATGTAAATTTCCTCCCCACATTTTCTCTGACAACTTAAAAAAATGGCAAAACACTGGTGGACATTGTTGTACTGTTCACATTCTGAGTTCTAAAAGAGCAAAGAATGGTGGAAAAAAAAAAGAGTCTCAAGCAACTAAAAAGCCCCAAAGGATTTATGGAGAAAATGAGCCTTTTTGGACTCTGTGGGTTAGCACTTATACAGGGTAGGAGGTACAGGCTCTCTGATGTCAAAGAGTCTGGGCAACCCACCGTTTCATTATATATCAAAATTATTCACCACCGAACCTTTGCAGACATCCCTCTGTGAGGTGAAATGTGTCAAACCAAAAATACATTTTTTTCTTAACATTGCTCAGACAATGGATTTTGGGAAAATTTTAATTTTTTTTAAGTAAAACAACAAGCGAACATCAGCTGAAAAGCAGAAGAGGCATTTGGAAAAAGGAATATGGAGGAAGTTCACACCTGGGATGCCAGGTGGGAGAAATTACCTGCAATCAACAAGCTGGCAGGTGAAGAAAGCAGTTTTCTGATTCCTCATAGTGGCATTCAGGAAATGGATTTACTATGAAAATGGTGATGAGCTGACTCCTGGGATGCTTTACGATGGTCCACTTTTAAAATGTGTCTGTTTTTCTGAAAATAATAAAATAAAATAAAATAAAGCATATATTTAAAGCTTTATTTAATGGAATGTTTTTATAAATATGTGCCACCGTTTCACCAATTACTGAACATGGATGACATGAAGGAACTTACACACATTCCAACCAAGAAAAATCACACCATATAACATTGAACTGGAGGTGTGAAATTCTGTCCTTCAGCATTGCTCTGTGGCTTAACTAATTATCATGGTACATTACATTTATAGACCCTCGGGTCTTTGGGTTTAACGGCGTGCGTGTTTACTCCTCTAAAGACGAGGTGTCTTACGAAACAAGGCCGAAGGAAAGCTGTTTGCTCTAACCGCAGACAACACAGCCGGCAGCAGCTCGGACAGCTTCATTTGTATTCCACAGATTATATCTGAAATGTAAGAAATGTTAATTGAAGACAGTGTGTTAAGAGGCAGATATAATCTGACATGTAGCCGACATGATAACGTTCAGAATAAATTAATTATTCTAATGCGCTTAGAGCTGAAACAGGACGCCATCCACAGAAATAAACAATAGATAAATAAAAGATAGCGATGAATGCTAAACATTTGCTCAGGAAAATAAAACGGGAGTGCCTTTAGGCCAACACATCGAAATCAAAAGACTCTGCCTTCCAGCGTCTCACAGTGGACATGTTGACAAAGGCCTCATTTATTACAGATTCCCAGCCCCGCCAGCATAGCAACAGTATGACGTTGATTAGAAGGATTGTCCAAAATAAGCCCGAAAACCCAATTTCATCCCAGACTTACATTCATTTAGTTGTGCGGATTCGTTATGTGAAGATCCTGCAGGAACAGGGTGCAGATTTTGCCCCTTTGAAGGAGTGGTTTCATTTCTCTTTCCCTTAAAAATACCTCAGTCTGACTGTGACCGGCGCGTCTCATATGATGCAGCAGCAGAAGAAATAATTTAAATTAAATAAACCCATTAGTTACAGAAGCTGCCTCCTCACCTCAGATGCACTTTCATGGTACTTCATAAAGACCAGAGGATGCTGCTTGGGTTGTGATGACAAAATGACCTTGAGTCCTAAGAAGAGAGCTTGTTCATTACTCAAATGGGTTCAGACAACGTGTGTGCTGCGCAGCATAGCCTCAGTGAGGTATGCAGGTGTTTAAAGGTAAATGTATGCTCATTCAAAAATCAATTCATAGTTAGGATTCTGCCTCCTCCTGTCATGTAGACATGAAACAAGCTAGAGGTCGATTAGTTCAGAAAGTGACTTTTGGGAGATTCACCCTGGGCATGCTCAGGATGCGTGGAATGAATAACGGAGTGCAGTTCAGAGCTTACATAAAAGATCCAAGGAGTAGTCAAGGATCTCAGTGCTTTGTAAAAGTCCCTTTAATCAGCTAAAAACAATTTACGTAAAACATCATTTTACCAAACTAGTAAGGTCATTTGGAAAAAAGCTGATCTGGTTGTTCATCTTCACTTTCAAATTTTAATACTTAAAATTAAAACTGAAGTTAGATCTAAATGTTCTGATCCAAACCAAGTTTTTACCCTTTTAATAAAAAAATAAAGTCTTTCAAAGATATACGTGTTTGCCTCATGTAACTAGAATAATTAATGGAGTTGCCTTGACCTGAAGGTTAAATGTGCCTCCTCTCTTGTTCTCTGTGCTCACCATGTTTTATCATCCCAGATAAAACAGCTTTCATTCGCTCACGCCTTTGTTTTTGTTTCCAGAAAGCAGACATTTTGAATTGTAATAAAACAATCTTTCAGTTCAGAGTACATCTTTAGTCATGGACACTTTTTAGGTACTACAACCTTGATGCTTCACTAGAACCAAAGCACAATGTCACCTAACAAATCCTGAATTTGCTTGAAATAATGATGACTGTGATGGTATTGAGGTGACAATGGTGAATGATATTTAAAGGGGAAGTTAGAAAAGTTATAATTTATTTCTTATTTCCAAACTTCTGCCATTGTTCCCCTGCTTCACTGCCTGCAAGCTGAGATTGTGGGTTATTGCGAGGCTGGGTCCTGGTCCTGAAGGAGCAGCAGTGTGGAGGGACAATTCAGCACATGTTTACTGAAAATCTGCTGTGCAGCACCAACAAAGCAATGATAGTTCCACTTCAACAAACTAGTTTAGCAAAGATTTGATGTTCTGTAGACCTCCATGAGAATGCAAAGGACAAACAAAAAACATGTAACCCAACTCTTTATAAAAAAAAAAATGGGGGCCTTGTGTAGTTGAGATTAGAGACCCAGACTCGGACGAGGAGTCGTTGTCACTTCATTATAAAAAACAACAGTTGTGTTGAGCAGCAAAATCAATTCAATCTTGAAAATGGACTCAAATGTGAATGTTTCATTCTTAAATCAGTACACAGCCGATGTACTGCATTTAATTTTGCACTAACTTACATATTTGGCAAAAACACAAGAACATGCTTGGATGTTTGAGTTTTTCACAAATTTGTAGGAAAAAAAATCACCTTATTAAAGAGGTCCCTCACTGAGAAACCATTCTTATTATTTCTGAAAATGATTGGCAGGTTGTTTGTAAAATTTGTGTCCTACTGCTTTTTCCTTCATTAGCTTCTGATTGAAATCAGAAGGTGAAACTCTAGGATTAAAAAAGCTTGACAGATCTACATCACATTGTCATTCATGAACATTCCTGAACTCACCCATTTGGACTCGCAACGGGGAAGGGTGATGTTGGTTTAGCGTCCAGGAAACAGCAGAGAATGGATAACGTAGATGAACACAAATTGAACATGCAAAAGAACAACAGAGAATGTCTCAACTACTAGACCCTAATCATTAGCATTAGCAACTCCGCCACACAACAGAACTCCTTCAGGCTTGTGTCATTTGTGGAGATAAAACATGAGCGTTGCAAAGCAAACAGTCAGTGGTAGAGTCACACTGCTTAATTAGGACTCCTAATGCTGTCGTCTGAAGCTTCTTTCTATTCTAGTCCAGTCCCAATACTCACACTGCACCCTACAGTAGGGATGGGAACCTCCACCTCTGTGGCCAATTCGATTCATATCTCGATACCCTACCAGCGATAAAATACGATACGGTGAAACCCTCTGCCGATATGATTGGAAACGATTAATCCCTGCTCACAATTAATTAATTATTTGAAATAGATTTTTGATTTGATATAATTCAATATGCAATTAGAAATGAATGTCCTCAAATTACTGAAGGTACTGGGATGTAATTAGATCTAGGTCAATGTTGAGAAAAAAGACTGTAGTGGTGATTTTGGAGAAAATTACACTGTTAGAATTACTACAACTGTTGTTGGTTACTTAGTACTTTAAGTTAAAGATACAATATGTAAGAATTCTACAGTCAAAACAATCTGATGTCCCAGCCATGAAGGAAGGTTACATAAAAACAGATTTCCTCCTGACTGTAGGGGGGTTGTCAGATGTTCTCTTTTCACGAAGGCCAAAGAGGGACATGGTTACTGTTTACGATGTCTGAGCCTGCGGGACTGCGTTGGTGTAACATTCCCTGCCTGGACCACATGGACAAAACACCTTCTGCTCTCCATGCTTTCAGCACCATGGGCAGCTCCTGAGCCCAAGGAAGACAGATCTCCTTCTCTAAGGGTTTCAGCACCATGGACAGCACCCAGACAAGCCTCTGCTCTCGCCCCTCCTCCCTCCGGCTACAGGCTGCACAGCTGATCCCAAATAACGATCGCCTGTGGAGAACTTCTGGACTCGCATGGGACTCAGCAGTGCTCAGATGTCCCCAGGTAACTTTTGAATAAATGTTCTTATGCTGCACCGTCTGCAATTTATTTGCTCACCCTTTAAGTTTGTGTCACGTTGATTTTAATGCTCTTGCTAAGGGAATGCATCTGCGTGTGAAATGTGCTAGATAAGTAAAGCTGCCTTGCCTTACCGTGCCTTGCCTTTGTTTTAAGGCTACCTGCCACTAGATATCTTGAGAGTCTGATTTAGAAGACACCCTTTCAATGTGGATGTCTCGATTTTGCCTAGTGTTACCAGCTTAAAAAAACAGTAATGACACTTACAACTGCCTTTAAGAAGCTTTGTTGGTTTGTTGGATTTTCTAGTTTAGCTAATGGAGCACTCTGAACCCTCTTAGGTTTGGCATGTTTATTTTTTGTTTTTGTTTGTTTGTTTGTTTGTTTATTTTTTGCCGAGGGAAGATAAACGTGGATTTAGAGATGGCGACAGCATGAAGAGGTGGAGGAGGGACAAAATGATCTGTGTTAAAAGAGTCTCTGAAATACATTGTTGTGAAGCAATTCTCTAGAGGGCGCAGCACCGTTTTGGGGCATCCTGCCATCATTGCAGTCACATCTCCAGTGTGTTTATATTGTTTTTTGCATTTCAAAAACTTTTTAACACAGAACAAATGTGTCCAGCTCTTCATCGAGTCATCTCTGACACTGCTCTGTGTCTGTTGCTAGATATGTTCAGCTCTTGTTTATAATAATAATAATTATTTTTTTTAGGAGGAGGAGGAATGGCGGTGCTGTTGACGAAGTTAAAGGAAGTAGCTTGCTGACAGATCACAGGCTTGTGGTCTCCGTCGTTTTTAACAGATATTTAGAAAAGTGGGATCTACTCTGTCCGTCTTTTTGTGTCTGTTGGACAGCCCTCGCAACAACAGAAAATGGTGTGTGTCTAAACACCGACTTAGACAGTTGGAATTTGTAATTTGGCACTGGCATGCAAAATGCAGCAGTGTTTTGTAAAGTTCCTAAACCAGTTACAGAAGTGAACCAGAAGTTATTTCTCATAGCCTAACAAGACATGACATTTTTTTGGTTTGCAATACTGAGTGAAGATGGATGTAAAGTAACATTGAACTAAAATGCTATTATTGAATTAGAAGTAAATAGTCTCAAGATACTTTTTTCAATTATTGGTGAACTGGCAACAGCCATGAAACTTCCAGAATGGGAGTGAGATAATCACTTGTTTGTTTGAAAAATGGAGTGCAGTACCCAAATTTGACAACAGGATGTCATTCTTACTGCATTCTTACATTGTGCACCTTTAAATTAGGGGGAAATCGCACCCTTATGTTTACAAGCAGAATTTGCCTTGGGCAATTTGCATTTAAACATTTATGATATCTATGAATAAAATGTCACTTCAGTGTCAGCAAACATACAAAATCAGATGTGCACGTGTCTGCTCTGTCTTCTCCGTCCCCAGTGAGCCGTGCTGGATGGCTGCTTATACTGAGCCAGGATCCTTTGGAGGTTTCTTCCTATTAAAACGGAGTTTTCCTCTCCACTGTCGCGAAATGCTCCCTTAGTATGAGGATTGAAGTCACTGAACCTAGTCAGTGACTTGATGTAATTTGCTGGGTTCCTTTTATAGGAAACTTTTTAATGACTGACTTAATGAACTGACCTGTATTGCCCTGCTTACTTTGTGAAGTGCCTTGAGACGACTCTTGTTACTTGAAGCTGCATAAATAAACTTGAATTGAATGGAATACAAAATATTCACTTAAGCAAAAGCCTGAACACATAATAAATGGTGACTTACTCAAATTTGTTACATAATTTCCATGTTTTTGTAGATACTTTTCACACACGTTTACTAAAAAGCAGAAAAAGGGGAACCAAAGCTGCTGGTGTTTTCTACCTCTTACTAAAAGGAATTTTATTTTTGATAAGTGGATTTTCTGGGTGAGAAGGCCCACTGTTAGTCATAAATATTGTGACTGTAACATTCCTTATTTATTTAATTATTAGCCTTCAAAACACGTTGTGATGACCAAAGATGATTAATGTTGACTTGACAGGAGAAAAATAAGGTCAACAAATGAATTCTTCATTTTAACCACAGGGCAACATGAATGCACTCATTTTAGCTTGTACTCAAATAGAAAGCCAAATGTGTGTGATTTTGTTGCAAACTGTGTTTCTGAATGCCCCCACTAGGGAAGAGTTTGCTTCATGGTTCGGAGCAGGTAACAACCCTGTTAGAGAGGCAGAGCACGTCAGCCTTCGTCTAAATCTCTAATGCCAATAATCCAAATTATCCAGGAAAAACAATCGCTTTCTGATACAGCAATTAGCAATTAGCATAATCCCTGAAAGCATGCTTTTGCATTTCACTGGCTTAATCCAAGTCTCAGGGGACTTTGGCAAATGCCACAGCTTGTGTTAATGACTTCCAACTTACCAAACGCTCTGGGTGTTGGTGGCAGAGATGTCAGCAATATGTTTTGCTGCAGAGCTGTGGAATTGGGATTGCACTGAGAAGATTTCCTCTTCAACGCTAACCCGGCACGCCTCATCTGTGCCACATGTAAGAAGTGTGTTGAGTGCAGTTTACACATCGACTACACGGCTCATACAATTCTTCACGCTGTGCTAAAATTATACAGAATGCCACATGGTGATTTGGGAGAAAGAGCATAAATGAGTGAGCAACATAAAGCGATGTGAAACTTCAAAGACAGTCAAGGCTCACAGCCACTGAAAATGTTTGTCTTTGCTTGTGACAGTGACTCAGGGGTGTAAATAGAGGCATTAGCTCACACCTCCAGAGTCTCAACACATCACAAAGCTATAATTGAATTAAGTCTGTTGGTGTTGTTGAACTGCAGATCCTCAGAGGTGAATTTGGCCCCTAAGATAGCTCTAATAATAGTTCTGATTTTAAACAGTTTTTAAAAACATGACGAAATGGCAAAATCAAAAGCCAAGATGGACGTTTCGTTTTCAAGTAAATGTCAAAAATGTTTTCAGATTAGAAAGAAGAAGAAGAAGAAGAAAAAAAGATTCACGCAGCATATTGGTGCATAATTTTAGCGCATAATGGTCATACTCATGATAATACTGCCAGTTCCAGAGGGAAACGCCAACATTTTCATTCCCCCATCCTTCAGCATAACATACTGCCGGAGCACCTATCAGCTCCTGGAAACACATTTGAAACACACTCCCAGAGGTCCCTGTATCTTGGCTCCATGACCATTCCTGTCAGGGTTTTTCCTTTGACTGAACAAATGCATCAGCTCGTGTCATGAGACCACATCCCTCCCAGCCAATAAGCAGCACCAGTAGCACAAGTGCTCCAGGAGGTGTGGAAGGAAAATTGGAATCCTGACAAGTATGATTGACATGCGTATTTGTCCCAAGGTAGTCTTATTTGCAGAGATTTAAGGACGTCTGTACACCAGCGTTCTGCCGAACGGAGTCATTGTTCCTCCAGACTAGAAGCAGAACACTCCAATTTTTTTTGCGTGCAAATAATCTTTTGGGAGAAATGAATCCCTTTGAGCATAAAATTACTTCAGCTTAGACTTTATTTTGGTTCTAAAATAAATAATTTAACAGATGAAGCTACGTCTTTCATTTTCAGACAATCTGTCCAGCTTTAGTTCTTGCTATCCCAGGAGCAAAAAGAGGAAAGGGCTGTTCTCAATTCAATCTAGCTTCTTTGATGGACACAAAAACGTGGATATGAGACTCGATGGTGAACCGTAACCCACGGCTAATTCACAGCAATGGAATGGGGAAATGGCAAATTAAATTCTAACCATAAGTAAAATAGAGTTTGACTTGAAAGTATTGGAGTGTAGCTGCAGCAGGGTGAGAGGAAAGGACAAATGTGTGAGAGAGGAGGGGGAGAATGTACATAGATTTCAAAGGCAGGATGAAATTGGCTATGCCCATTAACTGCTCAAGAGGATTTTTCCCCTCCATATGCAAAGAAGAATGGAGTGTTATTATTTCTCCCATAGATCACCAGAATAAGATCAAACCTATCTGCGACTCCTGGAATGAAAGGAGTCTCTATTCAGGCAAAACAAATCAGTGAAAGTAAAAACCTTCTGAAAAAGAAATACAACACAATACAGTTGAAGTTGATTTGTAGAATAGCATTGTTGAAACAGCTCCACTAATCAGACTTTAACAACACAACCTCTTTGTGTTTGTCTTGATTAAGTTTCGGCAGAGATTTAAGGATCGTGATGATATTTCTATGTGCTGCATAAATTTACACCTTCACTGCACATATGTTGAGTGAGGAATCATTTTGCCTCTTGAAGAAGGTGTTTGGTTTCATAATGAGTGGGTGTTTGTTAAAAGAAGGAGACAAGGTTTATGCAAACTACTCATTACGTCACGTTAGTTTGGGCAAAAACCTGAATGTGGTAGTTTAACTCTGCTCAAGGGAATGGCTGCAATCTCTGTGATAGCTGTTTGCTAAATCATTATGTGGAGGAGAAATGAGCTGAATTGTGTCAGAAAAGAAAAAAAATGGAGTCCAGCTTTAAAATATTTAAATGTTGACATTTCATGTATGTTGCTGTGTTTCTTCTTAGATTGTAGGAATGATCCTTTTTTAAATATCACGTGAGAGAGGAAGAGTTAATCACAACATCACACGTTTTTCATACTGGCATCACTTCTAATGATGCAACACATTCTGTACCATCATCCACCATCAACACACACATAAAACTGTGCTTTTTGCATTTCCGTAAAGGTCTCATTCACTTGTTTTTTCAATAAATGTGTTGTGGTCTCATGTATGAAATAATGCTATGTGAGCGGGTTTAGTGGAAAAACACTCGTAATTCAGTTTCGGGGGTGGAAGTTAGTTAGGTGGAGGAGTGGGTCAGTAGAAAATGGTGCAATTTGGATTATTAGTAGCACTTTAGTTTAGGGAACACAAATTAACCATTAATTAGCTGCCAATTAATATGCATATTAGTGGACTACCAAGTCTGAACTAGTCATTATTAAGCACTTATTAACAGCTTATTAGTAATGCCGTAATTCTAACATTAACAAGCCATTAATTAAGAGTTTTATCAAAATAAGTCATTCATAATGGTTTGTTAACTGAACGTAAACAGTTTGTTGCTGATTAACACACTTACTAAGTAGCTCAAGTCAATATGTGGCTTTTAACGAATTAATTCAGGGTAACATATTCTTGCCTTTAAGTGGTTAATAATACTCAACTACTAGTAATTCAGTATGAACAAAATGTGGCTTTAGAATGGGGAACGGATTCTTGCTTACAAGTGGTTAATTGATTGTTATTTAGGCTCTAATATCATGTGGAGTTTGGTGTTTATTTACATAATACTAGAACATAAGATTTTTGGTTATTAATGCACAATAACTATTCCCCTTGAATTACTTCTTTAAAGCCACATATTGATTTGAGCTGATTAGTATGTGTGTTAATCAGCAACAAACCATTTACTTTCACTTAACAAACCATTATGATTGGCGTATTTAGATAAAACACTTGATTTATGGCCTGTTAATATTAGAATTACAGCATTGGTAATCGGCACCTAACAATAGCTTAATAATGACTAATTCAGACTTAGTAGTCAACTAATATGCATATTAATTGGCAGCTAATTAATGGTTAATTTGTGTTCCCTAAACTAAAGTGTTACTGGATTTGTTTCATAAATTTTTCTGACATGCAAACATTTTGCTTCTGACTAACTGCATTGTGACTCTTCCATTGCCATTAATATCATAATTCAGAATACCTGAAAATATGTTTTCTTCAGGGGCAGCACTCGGCGGATGCTTAGGGTTGCTACAGCAACGGCAATTCATGACCAAGCAACAGCTTAGCAACCCCAATTCTTGACATTCCTTCTCTTTTCCGATGATTCATGTCAGGCCATGCGTGCGCACCCCCCTGCTCCGCTGGTTTGCGTTAGTCACAACGGGCAACGGAGGGACGGTTTGGTTCAGATTAGCAATTCCTTTTATTCACTAAGCAAATTATTTATTTATTTATTTTTACCCCAGAAGATCTTTCTGTGGTTAAAAAATGCAATGTTTTGTTTTATCTGCACAAATACTGCCAGCCTGAACATGTTCAACTATGTTGCTAATGCTAATGGTTAGCTTCTACTAGCTGATGCGCTAAATCACCACAGCCTTCTGTGGTGACAAGCTAGGGTGGGCGGGGCCGCGGATGCTAGATTTCCCTGTAGAAGAAACCTTTGTGACACAATGTTCCTGTATATTTCCTCTTAGTGGCCAATGCAGGTGACGGGGGTTGAAGAAAAGTTTCACCTCAGTGTGACTGACAGTATTTCAAAAAGTGATAGTATTTAAAAAGTGATAGTATTTAAAAAAAAACAAGTTTGACATGTTTTTTTTCTGTAAACGAGCCCTTTAATATCCTGATTATGAAATAAAATGGGGAAGCTAATTCAGAAAAAAGCTAAATCTGATCAAGACTGAATTATTTGATATTGTATCTTTCTGAAAGTATAAAAGCCATTCTTTATTGCAAAACAGTATTCAGTAGAGGGTTTATTTCAGTCACTGAGGGAATGTTAATCAGTCTGTTTCAGCCCTGCATTTGTCATTTATTGTGTTGTTTAGAAACAGTCTTGGATAAATTCTGACGTTTCATATCTAAACGTTTACATCCAGTGTTATTCAGGGTTTAACCTGATTTTAGCAACATCTTTATGGTAATAATATATATATATATTGATATTGATATTCACACAGCTTCTTGATCCCCAGTGAGTCGTGGTGGATGGCTGCTTATACTGAGGCAGGATCCTCTGGAGGTTTCTTCCTGTTAAAGGGAGTTTTCCTCTCCACTGTCGCTAAATGCTTGCTTAGTATGAGGATTGCTGTAAAGACACTGACACAAGTCAGTGACTTGATGCAATTTGTTGGGTTCCTTTTATAGGAAACTTTTTTTCTGATTGGCTTAATGAACTGATCTGAATTGGAATGTTTATTATGTGAAGTGCCTTGAGATGACTCTTGTTGTGATTTGGCGCTATATAAATGAAATTGAATTGCATTTAATAAAGCTGTAGATAAGGAGCTTTTAATTCCAATTTTGAAAAGTTGAGGATAACTAGCGATGCTGACTAGCATGTTCTACCTGGAACATTTTCTCTTTCCTGTTTTCTTTAGCATCAGATGGAACTGCAGCTTTGCTTTCCAGTGTGGAACACTGAAAACCCATTTTTAATGATCATTTCTGATTATAATCGGTCAATTTATGCATTTTTTATGCAGGCTGAACATGAAAATAGTCTCCTACACCTATCTCCTGCATGAGATTCTCAAAGAAAATAGATGGTGAAACTCTAGGATTTGAAAATCCTGACAGATCTACTTCACACTGTCACTTAACGTTTATGGATTCACCCATTTTGACTCACGATGAGGAAGGCTGTTTGTTTAGTGTCCAGGAAACAGCAGAGAACGTCTTGGCTAGTAGAAGCTAACTGTTAGCATTAGTAACTCCACCTCAGAAGCTCCTCCAGGCTTGTGATATTTGTAGAGATAAAGTATCCATGTTGCAAGTCAGTGGTATGGTTGCAATGCTGATATCCAATCTGAGTCAAGAGGCACGAATATCATGAAATGAGACTCTAAAATGATCATCTGAAGCTCAGCTGTGATGTGGGTCACTGCTAGATCCTACAAATGGTGCTGGAGACTACTGCAGATGTATTGATTAAACAAGTGAACAACTCCTTTAACAACTTCCCTACAAACAGATGTAAACTCTTCATAACTCAGTAGCCGATACAGTGCATGAGCTAAGATGGACCAAACCAACATGACAATGGTAAAGGGATTGTACATTTAATTTACTTTAAAAAAATCTTTTTAATCAGAAATTTTTAAAAAGTTTATTTTGACTTCATAAGACTCCACCATGTTGTTGGAAGATAAGTTCCTTTCAAAGTTAAAGTGTGGGAAGAAAACGATTAGCTTGTTTCAGAAATGGGGACGTTTTGCTTCATCGAACAGTTGTTTACAGTTCACAGAATTTTAGAAAAACAAATGCCTCTGAGTCTTTTCTGCGTCATAATGGCGTCATCACCAATGATCAAAAATGATGTTTTATGAAACAATTCTGATGAAGCTTCCGTCCATCTTTTCAGGACTTGTAAACAATCACAATGGCATTTATCTCAAATTGGAATAAAGATAATCCTGTGAAAGACTTAATAATCTGTGGTGAACACAATCCCTTTTCATACATGATTATTGTGTAGAAAAGATTAATTATATAACAAACTGAATGGAGGGGAAGACAATATGTGTTTTTACCTTTCAGACTTCACAAGCTCTCGTTGGCACTTTATTATATTTGTCACTCAGCCTCATGTTTGACAATCAACCAGAAGAACGTTGTACCATACGGAATCGTTTCGTGCATGACTTCATCAAAGTGTGGATCTAACAAGGCTGACGAGGAATAAACGGTTTCAGACGAACTGTCTAATAAATAATTTTAGAAGTTGCTATGTTGGTGAAGGAGCAGGAGGAACGGAACGGCTCGTCTGGGAGTGTGAGTTAATGCCTCATCTTTCCCTGCTATGCTGAGATTTTGAGGCAATTCTCAAACAAGAAATAAAACATGATTGCTCCTGCGGTAACAGAAATCTCACGGCTCTGTGATGTTTGTTAGTTAAATCAAGTGGAAAGAGGATGAGCGATGAGAAAGACCAGAGTGATACGGTCTGCTCTCCTGACAGCACCGGGGTTTGCTGCTAATTAAAAAGTTTAATTCCACAACTGCAGCGCTGGCGTCTGGGCTCTAAGAGGTGCGTCCTTGTAAGTCTTGGCGCCGTCTTATCAGGTGTCGGCAGATTCTGCTACGTTGGGAAACCTTGGGACTTGGGAAAAGCCTCAGCAGCTTACGGGGCCCAGCTGGAAGCGATGGCGTCCTGCCTGCCTGTTCGGGAATCTGGCTCACCCCATCTTTCCACTGAGGGCAGACTTGGGCTCCCAGTCAGGCGGTGGGAGTCAAGGGCTAAGCTGCCCCATGAAGCAGCTGAGCGAAGGAAAGAAGGGCAAAACATGGGATAAACTTGGGATTTAGGAATTCTACTGCTGGGCTTGGCCATTGATCCACAGCTCAATTAAAAACATTCTGTCACCAAGTTTTGCCTTATGACCAAAATCTGGACTAAGCCCTGCTGCAACAAACACTGCCTGTTCAAGCACACAGATTACCTGGATTAGTCATAATGATCTGACGGTGATTCCAGGAATAATTTAAACTAAATCATTTTATGAATCAAATAAATTAATTTGGCCCTCTTTTATGTTGATTTTATTTACCTGTTTTCATTGGTCTCTTTATCCCTTGTTTTACCCGTTTGTCTTCTACTTTAATGTTTTACCTTTCTCGCACTATTTGAATTGCTTTTATTTTCAATTTATTCATCATGTTTGACATTTCTTATGTACCATGTTCAGCGCCTTGGGCTTCCCGACAGGGTTGCGGAAGGCGCTTTATAAATAAAGCTTTGATTGACTGATTGATTGATTGATTGATATATTAATAAATTGATTGATTGATTGATTGATTGATTGATTGATTGATTGATTGATTGATTGATTGATTGATTGATTGATTGATTGATTGATTGATTGATTGATTGATTGATTGATGCATTCTCTCTTTTTTAAATGATGTGAGTGGAGTGATGAATGTGCCGTGTGACCTTGGTTGAGCCAAGAGCTTGCGCTGTATTTATTGAAGAGCATCACAATTCAAAAGGCAAGGCCCACTTTGTGTCATGTGGTCACATATTTGCTCATTAGAAATAACCTGATGGGAATTTTGCAACAATAAAAACAAAATTAAGGAAGTACAGCGGTCCGAGAATTGGCTGAAATTAAAGCAGTTTGCTGTTACTAATCATCATGGGGCCGAACACTGCTGCTGACTCCTGTCAGAGCTCAGGGATTCAGCACTGAAAGTGTAACTACACCTCCTGCAAAGATTTATGGGAACATCCTTTTGGCTTTTATTGCAAAGGGGTTAAAGTGTCATGTTAATAACATCAGAGCCTGCAGACCTCGGTAAAACATGGGCTCTACTTCCCAGGTAGCCATTTATCTGATGATTTTCTTTTAATTTGAAGATATTCTGACCAAACGTATTAGTTTACAAATCTCTCTTTTTCTTTATAACAATAAAAATGAAAATTCAATTATAAAAGGTATCAAGCAAAATAAAATTAAAGTAAAAGCTGTGGTTTTATATGCAGGCTCCACGTCCTGTAACCGTGAGTTGTATTTCCATCTGGTGGTTGTTACTTTTAAGTTTTCAGCCACTCATTGTTTCGTTCATTTAATACGGTTCCCCTCATAAATCAGCTTTTATATCCTGTTAGGTTTTATACTAAAATACTTTATAGGTGAAGAGTGTTTTACAGTGTGTGTGTGTGTGTGTGTGTGTGTGTGTGTGTGTGTGTGTGTGTGTGTGTGTGTGTGTGTGTGTGTGTGTGTGTGTTTTAGCTAAATATCTCATGAACCAAAGGCCAGATTTTATTCAAACACTCAGAAAATATTAATCAGATGGACACACACAACAAAATTTACTTTTAGTGTAAACGTGATTCAAGATGGCTGCCACATTTCATCATCATTAGCAAATGCAAAAATTGCTTTAACTCAGACTTAACCCGCTAAAACCTGGGAAACAAGATGATAAATGACCCACACTTGTATAGCGCCTTTAAGAGTAAGGACTCCAAACCGCTTTACACTTCAGTGTATCATTCATCCATTCACACACACATTCACACACTGATGGTGATGAGCTACAGCTGCCCTGGGGCACACTGACAGAGGTGAGGCTGCCAAGCACAAGGCACCATCGATCCCTCCGACCACCACCAGCAGGCAATGTGGGTTAAGTGTCTTGCCCAAGGACACAACAGCAGAATTATCTGTCCAGAGCCGGGATTGAACCTGCAACCTTCTGATTACTCAACCTGTTGAGCTACTGCTGCCCAGATGTAGAAGGTTAATCTCATCAAATCCTCCAAGCACAAACGTTACGTTGCATCTTTGCTTAAACACTGAAAACTCATGTGAACCACATTCTATTAGCAAACTTTCTCCTGTACCACAGACTAAACACTCTGAAAATTTGATCTACATGTATGAACTTTAGGGGTTAATCAAATTTAAAGGCAACAGTTGCTCACTCAAAACCCTTTTGTGCTGCCATGTGGTGTAAACATTACAAACGTGGTTAAAAAATAGTACATCCATTTTATGTCAGTGTTTGGTTTTAATAATTATATGCCTAAAATGAGCCGTTTGAAGAAGCCCTTATTTGTGATGTCACACATTTGGCTATTTGCATGGAACCCTTCTTCACCTGTTCCACTAGAGCAGGAGTCTCCAACAAGTCACTCACAGGCTACCGGTAGCTCGCGACAGCCAGCATGCCACCCTGCCTGACTTGTAAATAACGAGGGACAACTTTTAAACTGGATGGTCAGCCGTCCCCATTTTTTAAATATGTAATTAAAAGTTTGGATTTTGCGGAATTCTAATTCAATTCTGAATATTGCTCAAATCTTTCGGCAAACATGTTCTACTGGACATAAGTAGAGTAATTGCTCGGGTTTGCAGAGCAGATCCCGTTTCTGAAATCAGCAGCTGCAGCTGTTGCGGGTGGATGAAGACGCTCTTCTAAAGAAGACAGAGTTGGTTGTGCAAACCTGGTTTCAGAAAATCATCCTCAGTAAAATTTTCAGGGTGACAGTAAAGCCCTATAAAAGGTATAGCTAGTTAACGCTGTTTGTTTATTAACACAGGCTGCCAAACTTTCTGGGCATCTCCTGTGATTTAGTTTCAACACTTTTCCCTCAACAGTTTCAGGTGATTGTCCCATTTAGTAATAAAACATGACTTTTAAATCTCTCGTTCTCGCTTTCTGTTTTGTGTTGCGCAGCCATCAGACTTGTGGATCAGCTGATCCAGAGGCAAAGAATAAGGATAAACATCCAAACCTATTTTAATATTGTCAAAAAATGCAGCAAAGCATCAATTTACCTGCAGTTATTCTCTAGTGAAGAAAAACTTTTGTTTGGTGAGCAAATAAATAAATAAATAAACATAAAATGATTGAATGAATCAGGAAACAAGCAGAAATGTTACTTCTCTTTTCACATTTCTACTTCAGTGATGCAGCAATTACAACAACGATGCTATAAATTCTTATCTTGAATTACGTTTTTGTTTAAATGTCTGTCTTGAAAAGTTGTGGGTGGTGTTCTTTTTGAATTCTAGGTTATTAAAGGAATATCGTTCTGTGATGGTGACCTGGTCAGATGTACCCGGCCTCACATCCTTCCACTGCTGGGACCCTCTCTGGCATCTTTTTGTCTTTGAATTGGACAAAGTCAGCACAGAAAATAAAAGTGAATGAGTTGGAGATGTGATCATTTTTGAAAAATACATACATAGCACGTACTGTGTGCTACATTAAGACAGAAATAGCCTACAGACTCACATAAAGTACAATAAAAACACTGCAGGGATAAATAAAACAATGAGAAAATGTATGTAAAAATGACATTTCAACTTACAACAGATTCACTTTCAAGAGTAAAAGTAGAAATTAAAACATTATTTTCGCTGTAGATCTAGAATCAAATAGTTTTTTTATTTTCACACAACCTGGATTTCTGCTACTAATTTTTTTTCAATGTACATTTCTCAACACAATTGCTCAAGGCCTGATCTGTTCAGTATGCAGGAAGCCTTTTACACCTTGTGGGCAGACTAATAAAGCTCCTCACACGTTGCTGACTGTCCAGTCCAGACATCAGCACCGAGCTTTGAGGCCCTGAAGATGAGAAACCTCATCTCTTCTGTTGCTTCTGTATTATTTGATCCTGTCTGCGTGTGCTTTTCATTTGGCATTAATCTAAAATGGACAATCTGACACGTCTCACAATGGTGTCAGTCCTAATGCTGATACTGCCACTCTGACATGCTGGCAAAATAACTCTCCTGCTTTTATTTTTAGGCCCGAGCAGCGAAAGCGCTGCGAAGGCCTCTTGTTTTTGCTCCGATTATTATTCTTTCTTTTTTTGTTATTCCGTGCCCCCTTTGAATGGCTTTTTGGGGACCTTAACATACCCCAAAACTCACAATATTTTGCAAACTTGTCAGGCCTGGTGAAAAATTTGATATTTGAAAGGTCCCAAAAAAATCGCAAAGAAAATGGCTGAACAGCGCCCCCTACAATGTGAAAAAAAAACCCTCTCCATAAAGCTTAGTTTATCGTACAGTTATGAAATTTGGTACACTTGTAGTACTCAACAGTCCGCACAGAAAAGTCTCTTGCAAGCATGGTCAATATCAAACAGGAAGTCGGCCATTTTGGGTTGAAATGGCGATTTTTAGCCGTTTTTGCAGTTTTTAGGGTCCGTTTCTGATTGGATTGCTCGATCATTTTTCGCACGATCGTCTCAAAAATTGTGTAAAAATGCTCAGAAGGGATGGGCAAACAAAATGAGATGAGGATTCTGAGTTTTCGTATATGTTGAAGGGGCGGGGCCAGGCCTTGAAGTTTGACTACTCGCCAATTTTTTTTTAATTGCTATAACTTCATAACTGAATAGAATAAAGTTACCAAACTTTCTGTGGTCATTCGTCATCCACCCACAAAGTAATATGAATGGTTGGATGATGACATCACACAAGCCCTGCCCGCTCAGGACCAAAAAGGTCAAGTTTTACTGTGAAAGGTCCCAAATTGCCCCATTTCACTTAATCACCACAAATTTGTAGCTGGTAACTCAAGACAAGTGGGGGTTGCTTGGCATCACTTTATGGGAGTTTTCGGCAGAGGGCGGGGCTGTGGCGGCGCGGCGAAGTCAGGCGTACCGCCATGGCCTTACGTTTCACTCCCATTTCGTCATTTCTAAAGATATGGTCACGAAACTTCTTGTGAGTGTTCCTAGTCCGGCTCCCCAAAAGACCTGATGTGAACATCCGGTGGGCGTGGCCTATTTTCTGAAATAGCGCCCCCTAGGACCATTAAAACTGTCAGCCCCAAGCCATGCTTTGACTGAGGATTACGAAATTTGGTACACTAATGCGGTGTCTCAGGACCTACAAAAAAGTCTCTTGGAGCCAAGTGCAAAGTCGCACAGGAAGTCGGCCATTTTGGTCCAAGTACGCGATTTAGTGGATTTCGCACACGTTGTTTGGAGAGTGATGGTCCGTCGCCCTTTTCACCAATCTCCTTCAAACTTCTGCTATATACTCTTAAGACATAGGGGAAAAAATTCAACCGTCGGATTTTTCAAAAGTTGAAAGGTGTGGGCGCGGCTAAGCCTCAAACTTTGACCTTTTGCCAAGCCACTTTTTTTTTAACAGCTCCCTATTGGACTCCTTTTACCCAATCACCAGGATTCTCTGGCAAATAGCAGCAGACAACTTGAGGTTACTTGGTCTCCAGTACTGGCAGGTTTCGAAAAAAGGCGGGGCTTTGGGAGCATGGCGAAAATCGCCATCACGCCATGGAAATACGTTTGCCTCTCATTTCTTCAGTTATCGAGATATCACCTCGAAATTTGTTGTGAGTGATCCTAGTCTGATCTGCAATAGAAATGGAGAGCTAAAATTTGTGGGCGTGGCCTATTTTCAGAAATGGCGTCCCCTAGGACCATTAAAACTGTCAGCCCCTAGCCATGCTTTGACTGAGGATTACGAAAATTGGTACACTAATGTGGTGTCTCCGGACCTACAAAAAAGTCTCTTGGAGCCAAGTGTAAAGTCGCACAGGAAGTCGGCCATTTTGGTCCAAGTACGCGATTTAGTTGTTTTGGCACACGTTGTTTGGAGAGTGATGCTCCGTTGCCCTTTTCACCAATCGCCTTCAAGCTTCTGCTATTTACTCTTAAGACATAGGGGAAAAAATTCAACCGTCGGATTTTTCAAAAGTTGAAAGGTGTGGGCGTGGCTAAGCCTCAAACATTGACCTTTCGCCATTACTTTACTTGACTTAACTCCCATGTGCATGATCAGATCTTTTTCGAACTTTGTCTGTGTGATCATTGACCATATCTTTAAACAATGACAATGTGGACAGCTGACATCACCTAAGCCCCGCCCCCTGAATACAGGAAGTTATTTTTTTATGCTGAAATGCCCATATTTGTCCCCTCTAATTTAGTCAACATGACACCAAGGTCATGCACTGTCTTCATGATGCTGTAATGACCATTCAGATATGATAGCTTTCCAGAAAGGGAGGTGCTTTGATGCCATGGCGAATTCTGGCGTAACGCCATAACCTTACAATGTAATTTAATGGTGAGCTCAGAGGGGATGCTGAGTCAGGGTGAGGTGCGGACTAGGTGGCCATTTGTGGTTTCTGGTTTCGGGGTGGTTGACGTTTCTGTACTGCTAGATGTGCCTTAGTGCCCCGGACTGCCGGCCAGGCCGGAGCGGCGCGGAGCTGCGAGGGCCGAACGACGCTGCTTGCAGCTTTAATTTTAATTGATATTCCACAGTTTGAAATGGGAACAATTTGATTTTTGATGATTGGATAATGCTTTCTGACAGCAGTTTATGGATTCTCCCTCTAGGAGATAATCTTTACTAACCTTATTTGTTCACGTTTGTGTAAACAGCATTGTTTGACATTTTATTGGAATGATGGAAATACCAAGCAGTCAGGACTTACCAACACTCTTTATCCTTACTAAACTGCTCTAAATAGTGCAAATTTCCTCTGAGGACGATCACGTCTTCACGTTTGACTGATAATCAATGGCATTCTTTAGCACAGTTTATGAGGTACATTATCTTTCCACTAAAGTATAAACCACAATGAGTTGAGATCTAGAAGTGCTGCATTGATTATCATGCATCGGGGTTTTCTGCTGCAAGATGGACATGTGCACATATTTGATGCAAACTCCAGAGGAGAGATTAGTTAACTCCTTCAAGTGATGACTCACTCTCTTTACTCGGAAATGAGGGTAAAGTTAGATGTGCTGATTGGCCATTCATACTCCTCTGTGTGTGGTAATGGCGCCCCTACACCATCAATTATTTTAAGCCCAGAAACACACTGCAGAAAAAGTCTAACAGATTTACGAGAACGCAGCACCAATCATCAAACTGTGGTAACTCAAAGCAGCCCCACGCTAAGCCTGGACTCAGTTGATTTCTGCAGAATTTTTCACGAGAATGAAACTTTTTGCAGGAAGCTGAAACCTTTTCGTGCAAGCATCCAGACGTAATCAGAAAACCCAGCTGTCAAAATGTACACCTGTACTTTTCCAACAGGAAGATAAAGTTCTACAGGAATGTACCAAAAGTCTGAAATCAATATTTTTCCTTCTCGGCGTTCCACAGAAATCACAAAGTCCCAACAGACATGTCACACGGTTTAACAAGAAATTCTATTTATTTGTTTATTATGTTTCTGGGAAGACTGTAAAACAGAGATGAACAAATGACAAAAAACAATCTACATGAGAAGACCAATTTTCACAAGCAAATGATCTTTCTTAGTTCTGCAGCATAAATATATGTTCTTTATAATTACGGCTTTAAAAATATGTGCACAAAGTTAGAATACTTCTAATCATGCTCTAAGATAATGTACTATGCAAATACATATGTTTAAACTTGATCCATTCAATGGCAATCATTTAAAAAGCCATCACATATTACACCTCCTGCAGTTTTGGCTGAAGCAGCTGACCTTGGTTTTTGATATGGGCGACCAGGGCATTTGCTGGCAAAATGGGGAGAAAAAGTAAACTCTTTTTTTTTTTTTGAGACCACGGTGCTTAAACGTCATGTCGGTGTGTGCACTTTAGTAAGCAAACAATCCTCAATTGCAGGTCAGGGAGCAGCAGGGTGTGTTAGTTCAATTCGTGCTACAGAGGGAGGAAGATCTGCTGAAGAGGCGGAAAGTGAAGCAGCATCTAATCAGTTCACAAAAACACAAAACCCCATCAGAGTATGTAAGATAGACAATTACATTTTGAACCAATTAATTCTTTAAATTATAAAATCTATTTTTCACAGTTGTTTGCACCCCCTTTGTCCCTGCTGGCTGCTGCCTGTTGGGAGCTGAGCGTGGAGGTGGTGGTGGTGTGTGTGTGCGTGTGTGCGTGTGTGTGTGTGTGGGGGGGGGGGGGGGGCTGTTTGCCCAGCGCACCAAATGGGCTAGCACCGCCTCTGCAGACAAATCACCTAAACTAAATATACAAACTGTGATTAAGAAGCAACATTAAACAAGGTCATGTTTTTACACAAAAACATGAACCGGGTAAACCCTGCAGGAGCTTCTGATCATGTGGTGATGGAATCTCAGGGTGGTATTCCCAGTAGTTTATCCATCATTCCCATCAAGATGCGGAGCAGGTGTTACACAGACAGCACTGCATTTATGAATCACTTTTTATGAGATCACTGGTCTCATTCAGCTTCCACCGACGTTTCAAACATCTGTAAGTGATCATAATTTCACTTCCATTAAGTGCACATTAGCCAGAGCATTACCAGCTGAGAAGAAAGATGGCGGGCAATGCATCATTCGGAGGCTAACTTCCTCTGAGTTAATTTCATGAACAAGTAAATCTGGATATTTTAACCATTTGGTCTTTGATTGTTTAAGTCTTGATTATTTTCAGTGGCGTTATCTTCTCTTTTGTTCTAATTACGACAATGCCAGATGTAAAACACATTCTCATTCAGGATCTTTTAAGCTTAGGGACTCTAAAAGCAACAAGCACATTTATTATTATTTATGTAAACATGTCACCCTTCTGTCTAATGAGCCTTTCACCATAAGCATAATGAAACAGCTTGCATTAGCACAGGCTAAATGAACAGCCGAGAGCTCCCATGTCTGTGCAGCAAGATGAAAGCAGATGTTCCCAAACACCGGCACCACAAACCAAGTTCTACAAAGCAACAGAAGGGACTTTGAACCAGCGTTGCTCTCGTCAGCTCATTGACTCCATTAGAAAAGTCCCCTGGTTAAGCATTATTATGTGAGAACAACACCTACATGAGCCACGACCAGCTGACCATGAATGAGCTCTCTAATGGATGTTTTTTCTCCCGTCCATAAACACGTTAGTGATGTACAACTAATGAACTCAGACTCATCACAATTGTCGGTTAATAGACACATCAAAGGTGACATGACAAAATCAAAAAGATTGAAAACTGAACTCAAAGGTGAGAGGGCAACGGTTCTGCCGATTCAGAGTGAATGGACCAACAGGACTTCGGAAGAGACTGTCAAAACAAACTAATGTTTTAAATAAAAAATATATGTATAAATAAATAAAAATTGCCATCTCCTTCAAATTAATTCCCTGAATTATGTCACCGCTTTCTGAATTTAACTGAAAATCAAAGAACACCTGAAAACGGTTAAATTAGTTATTTAATTAAAGTAGATCAAACTTCTGTTGCATTTTATTTAATATACTCTATTTTCTTGCAACTATTTGTGTGCTTGTTAAAGTAAAGACAACCATAAAAGTAAGTGTTCTTGCTGTCAGAACGAAATATTTAACATCTGAAAGCAATGCATCAGAAAACTTTGAGCAAAATGTCTTATTGTAGTCAATGTGAGCGAATCAGAGGATGTTTTAGAATTTTAGATGCTGTTTCTATTAAAGATGACAAATAAGCTGCTGGTGTGGCTGGGGGTTTGGAGAATGACGCACATATGTCACAAAGTTGTGCTGCAGTCCACTTTTTCTTTTGTTTTGTGAAAAATTGTGTCTGTCTTTCTCAAAACTGTTGTTCACGTATGGACGTGCCCTTTCTGAGTAATAACCCTATTTGACAAAAATAAATAAACACTAAAAACTCTGATAACTTTTGTATGTTAGATAACATGATTCAGTTATGATACAAAAAATCTTTTAAAATTATAAACCAACTCAACACTGCATGCAAATGTGTCTTTTTATCAAATGGTTTATGAAAAGAAGTAGAAAATGCATCTGTTCGCTGCATGCAAGCCTTTTCATCATTGTGGCACATGAATGTTTTTATTGAACACAGTGTTAGGTGTGTGCATTTGTTTAAAAGTTTAAATGACTATTTTCACTTTGGTACACTGTTTCTGCATAAATCAACATTTAAATGAATTGGATCTATCCATTACTGTTAGACTGTTTCCCTTTATAATGGCCGCTTTGCTGTTGGAGATGCTACCAAATGTGCACAGAGGGGAAAAAGTTTCATGAAGAAAGGAGCGCTAACTGTGAGGGATTACACTTCAGCTAAATGCCGTTGATTTTTATCGCCTTTAAGGAACCGTTGCAGAAAAAACATGGAGCTATATCCAGAAAGCTGCTGATCGTTACCTGTACCAGTCCAGCCCCTTCTCGTAGTTCCTATCGAAGAAGTGCGGCTCGTTCCCAACTGCTCTGACGTCCGGGTGCACTCTGAGCGCCTCCAGCAGGGCTCGGGTCCCCCCCTTCTTCACACCGATTATGATGGCTTGTGGAAGTTTCTTCTCTCCGTAATCCGAGGTGCAGTTCACCCTGAGTTCGCTGTCCGTGGTGCTGATTTCCTGATGCTCCCTCTCCAGCGCCGGCGTATGATCCAACGCCGCCGGTTTAGTGGGAGACACCTGCGTCCTAATCCACTCCACCGTCCGTTGTTCGGCCTCATCGTGGCTGTTCACGGTGGGGAACAAGCTCGTTCTCTCGGTAAAACCCTGCGAAGCCGAATAAAGTTTCTCCCTCAGTGTCACAAAAGTTGTTTCCTCTGTCACCAGCCTCCCCTGATACACGTAGTTCTCTTGCAGAGGGAACCGCAGCGAGTTGTAGCAGCTCATCAAGCTATAGAACAGATAGGTGACAGAAAGGGAGAGGGTGAACATGAATAAGATTTTCCGGGGCACTTTAGAGGTGAAGACCGAAGTGCTGGACCAAAATGCCATCTCTGACAGCAGTGATCCTCTCAAAGAAGTGGCCAGACATGTTTCCACCCCGAGTCTTGCATGGACAAAATCAACAGTAATAATCAGTCACCATCAGCGCTGCTCCAGCTCAAAAAGCCACAAGCTGGACCAAACCATCCCAAGCTGTCCAAATGGCATATTTATCAGGGTGGCAGGGAAATAGATCGTTCAAATTCCAGGAGAATACCACGTCCCCCTTCTCTTATTCCAAAGCTGACAGACAAAGTCACAAATTATCGGATTGAACTTGCAGATTTGAGAGGCTGGTGGTCTGGCGCCCTTCCAGATGAGCAGCCTGCTTTAAGTGGACAGAGTATGATAGATGAAATCCTGGCAATTTATGAGGAGCGTGCAGGAAAAAAACAACAACGAAGGAACAAAAGTGTCTTGCTTCTCATCAGCTGCCCAGGTTGAAGCCCAGTCCCGTCTGCGATTCAAAGAGTACATTTCCACCCAGCCAGAAACGCTCCAAATCCACTGAGTCTCCTCCAACGTGAGACAATCAGAGGCGTAACCATTTGCGCTTTTCTCTGTTTACTTTGTGTTGCAGAAACTCGAACAGCCTTTGCACAAAAGCATCCACACTTCCCACTGAGGCTTCCGCTCTACGCCTTCTCACATTGGTAGGATCCTACGATGTGCGCATCGGCTGTGTGAGCTCATCTGAGCCGAAGCATCGTGGAACCAAACAGCACAAGTGCGCGTACACCCACCTTTCCTCGTGTCCGTGCACAAATAGGGCTACAAACGTCATATTTCTTCATCTTGAGATAGTTGTGTGAAGAAGAGGCTTTTCCTCGCTCCTGAGTGCTGGCAGAGCTCAGACTCGCGCTGCTGGGATGTCTGAGATCTTATCATCACATGAATCCATTCACTCTAGATTGGGCTCACAATGAAACTCAATCTCAGGGAGATTATTTAGATATATTTTTTTAGAGAAAGCTCATGCCTGCACCCTGCTGGTTTTTTGAGGAGCACTGCACAAAAATCTGAAAAAATAAAGTTTGTTTTCAGTAATGAGTCGATGTAGATGAGTGTCGTAAACTGAAGGGTGGAGAGAAATTGTAATCTTCTCCTAAAAGGGAGCTGATGCAGAAAACAATCACACATTCTGCACCATGCTGCTGCTCAGACACAACACACGCTGGATTTATGTTACGTTTATGGAAGCAGACTGTAATTACTAACTGGAATATTCAGTGGACCTTAACTTGTACACTTTGTTCCCACAATATGATGATCTAAAATTACATGTCACCGCCATGTCTCCCTGAGTTAGAGAATCTAATTCATCACACACCAGGAGAGCCACCGTCACAATAAGTAATCAGTCACAAATAATTTGCAGTGCAGGGTTCTCAAAAAAATAAATAAATAAGCCACTGCTATTTTCACACATCTCTGCTATAGGGAAACGCTCATGGGCATTTATTTGCTTGAACAAATTTACTATGCATAAATGTTTGCAAGTGGATGTGAATTTTTTTAATGTTTAAAAAATAGGAAATTTGTGTTATAGCAAAGGTCATCAGTAGGTTGCCTTGAGCATTCACCAAGTGCCCTCCGATCAAATCATATTTTGATCAAATCATACTTTGCATCAGCATCACTGACTTTTCTTATACTAAACACACACATATATATATATATATATATATATATATATATATATATATATATATATACATACATATATATATATATATATATATATATATGTATGTGTGTGTGTGTGTGTTTAGTATTTCTGTTTTGCTGAATAATGTGATTTTTTTCAGTTTTTTTTTTTTTTTTTTTTGCTTTGCAACATCTGATTATCTGGTTTTGAATTAACAAATGATTACCAGGCATTTGCTGCTCTTGAGAACATCATGAGGAGGTAATCCAACTGCTTGAATCAGAGATCCTTTAGAACATGCAGGATGGGTTGCAGGAGTCCAAGCTGGTTATGGAGATGGTTGAGTGTGGAGCGAAACCTGGAGCAGAGCTGGGAAGAGTAGTCAGGGTTTTCTGGCGACAGGAAATCCAGCAAAATTCACAAAATCAAGTAAGGCACACAGGAACTAGAAAAACCACGGGATCGAGACAGGTAAAAGGCTAGAGCTACCCAAACAGAGTAATCATCCGGCGAAGTGAAATGTCACACTGCTCCTTAAATCCTCTGGACCTTGATGACAGGATTAGCTGCAGCTGGAAACTCTCAGACACGCCCACCTGAAACAATGGTCAGAGGAAAACAGGGTTATATGTAGGAAGCTCACCACGGACCGTGACAGTATGAGGATTGCTGTAAAGTCACTGACACTAGTCAATGACTAGATGCAAAAAAACAGTTGTCGGCATCAGTGCTGTAATAACTTCTACAATTATAACTTACACATTACTTTTTCTCAGCTTATACATGCAATAATTTATTGAAGGCTACATGTCTACTTTTTAATGAACGGGTAAAAAATAAACAATCTGCACTCTTTTAATCATCTTAAACTTTTAAAACTATTTTAACATCTTCAGTATCCTGCTATGCTTACACATTATGTGTGCGCTTATATAAACAACTGTATTGTACTCTGCTCTGGTAACTATTGTCCATGATGTAAATATGTAATAACTGTGCTTCTGTTCTGTGTCCTGCATTGTTTGTATATGTGTGATGTTGCTGCTGACACAACCAAATTTCCCCTTGTGGGACTATTAAAGGATTATTCTATTCTATTCTAATTTGCTGATTGACTTAATGAACTGACCTGGATTGGAATGTTTATTATGTGAAGTGCCTTGAGACGACTCTTGTTGTGATTTGGCGCTATATAAATAAACTTGAATTGAAACTTGAATTAAAAGCATTTATTATGTATCAATAAAAGTCCTTATAAATGACACAGAACAGGCACAAATCTGGAATTAAACTTACTAACTTTGGTCAGACTCAGATAAGGAAGTGATGAAACTGAGTAAAATCACAGTTAGGAATTAATGATCTGATGTCCGAGCGACAAACAGGTGAGTGGATATTCCTTACATGGGAAGTCCCACTCACACATGTAATGAGTTAATTTACATATTATTTAATGAACCATGAGACATGAGGTCCCATACGAAATATGGAATCAATTTGATGGATCTTTGGGTACCTTTAACCAGAAGATTGGAACTTTTTATTGCAGGGATTATGTAACACTTCATATTGACTGAGAGACAACAGAAGAGAGAGTCAAGTTTTAAAAGTTTAAAGATTTATTACTAAACAAATTAAAACTAGACTAACTTTAACACTAAATGTATGGTGTTACTAAGGTGAAGTGAGACAGAGAATGGTGTAGTGTGGAATGTTGTTCAGAACCAGCAAATCTGGAGAAACGATTAGTTCTGATGGGAGTGAAGATGTCTTCACGCTAAGCTTTGATTAGGAGATTCATTAACACATTCAACGCCATTCTGTCGGTCTACATACCCTAGTGGAAGTCCCCGTCTAGATCAGGAGGTGTGGAGGTCTTGCTTGGACCTTCCTAGAGCCCAAGCTCATAGAACAGCAGCAGCGGCTGACCAGTCCAGTCTTTGAGATACTTCCGGGTCACGACAGTTTATCGGCATCTAACTAGACCCAAAACTGGGTCGTGATGGTTCAGCTGTTATTCTGAAAGGAACCGTTGCAGCAGGTGGAACGGCAACAGGTTTATCCAGCTTGTCGTTGGTTCTTTCGGCTGAAGAGAAGAGTTATGGATTGGCCACTCCGTCAGCTTCTCTTGAACGCTTTGAACTGGCGTTAAAGATGACGTGGGCATAGTTTTATCCTTGGGATGTTTTGGTTTATGGTTGAATGAAAAGATGACAGATTTACCAAGCACCACCAAAACCACGCCTCCGTCAGATCTGGCAGATTGTGATTGGATCAGTAAAAGCAATGTGTCATGTCTTAACGCTACGTGAGATCAGTCCCTAGTGGAAACATTTAAAGTCATATTACTTATTATATTCTATAGGATTATAATATCAAGTAATTCATATTTTCATTTTACAGATTGGTGTCATGAGCCGGGGTGAGTACTCTTCACTTCATATACAACCTCTGAGCTCTGATTGCAGGAGAGGGAGCAACAGCTGTTCCTCATCAGCGGGCCGGCTTTATAAGGAGGAGGGTGACCATGCTATGACGCCGGATGATTGCTACTAACTGGTAGTCACTTGCCCTTCGAGTTTCGCTAAGACTTTGATTCGATTTTTGTGTGCTTGGATTTTTGATGACTCGCTCATGTGAATTTTTGGTACTTACCTCAGGTCTCTGCATCCTTGGACCTGCATTCTCTGGAAGAAGTTCTCTGGTTCGTTTCCTGCTTCACCTCTCTTCCAGCCGACCCGCTCTCCACCGCGCTCACGCTCCCTCTCCAAATCAGCCTCCTCAACCAAATCCTCCATACATTCATCCTCTTGGACCGCAACCGCACTTGGATATCACCCCGGCTCACTCCCCCTCCATTTTCCTGCTTCACTTCCGCATAGTAAGTCCTGACTACAAACTATTTCCCAAGAACTATAGCTCCCATACTCACCTCTGTTTTCCCTGTAGACCAGACCTGGGCATTTTACGGCCCGCGGGCCACATACGGCCCTTTGGTTGACTTTGACTGGCCCGCGTAAGGTTAATTGGAAATTACAAAATAAATGTATTTTCTCATTTTACCTCATGCATGGGCTAAGGCTGCATTGCTTTTATTTTGAAGTTGTTTTTTTACGTGCACAATGACGCAATACGTATAGCAACAAGTGCCCGCGGTTGACATGGTGATGGTAGCCCCAGAAATGTCCGCAAATGCAAAAAAAAAAAAGAAAAGAAAAAAGAAAGATGCCGAATGCAGGATTTTCAACAAAAATTGGACTGCTAAGTATTTTTTTACTGAAGTCGGAGGCAAAGCCTTGTGTTTGGTTTGCGGGGAGGAGATTGCCGTGTTTAAGGACTACAATTTGAGTCGGCATTACGACAAGAAACACTCGGAAAAATACAAGAACTCATCTGATGCTGAGAGCTGAGAGGGCACGGACATCCGAAGCTTTGCTAGCAAAGTTGCAAACACAGCAAGGCTGTTTTACTAAGCTTCACACATCCAGGGATGCAGCAACCAGGACCAGCTTTGTGATATCCCACAAAATAGCTAGAAACAGCAAGCCGTTTTCGGAGGGAGAGTTTGTCAAAGAGTGCATGGTGGACTCTGCCGCACTAATATGCCCTGAAAAAAAAGGCGCAGTTGAGTTCGCTGTCCAGGCGAACTGTGGGGAACCTGGAGCTTCAGCTGCAATGTGAAGTGGCAAGTTTGGACTTTTTCTCATTGGCCTTAGACGAGAGCTGTGATGTCCGGGGGATAACAGAGCTCACAGAGGAGCTGGCAGCAATGCGGTCGATGAAAGGGACAACGACAGGGAGTGATCTTTTTACTGTAAAGAGGTAAATGCGTGCGCGGACACTCTGGGATTGAAATGGGAGAGACTGTCAGGTGTCACAACAGACAGTTGTCCAAATCTTACAGGGAAAAATGTCGGACTTTTGAAACGCAAGATAAAGTGACAGAAATCGATGCAGATCAAAAATTGGTGTTTTTGCATTGAATTATACACCAACATGTGTTGTGCAAGTCAGTGCTAAAAATCAACCATGTTACTGATGTTGTTACTAAAATAATAAACTTCATCAGGGCACGGGCAATGAATCACAGACAGTTTGTGGCTCTTTTGGAGGACTCCACACAGCTGTCAGATGGCTCAGCCTGGGGAAAGTGCTGAAGAGGGTTTGGGACTTGAAAGCAGAGATTCAGGATCTCTGCTGGATTTCTACTCTTCTCTTAAGGAGGTGAACTTTCCAAACCTGAAGAGACATGCTCAGAAGATGTTGGTTTTCTTCGGCTCTACCTACATTTGTGAACAAACATTTTCAATGATGAAGTTTACAAAATCCAGGTATAGATCCTCTCTCACTGATGATCATTAGTCAGCTGTGCTTCGCATCTCCACCTCAGACATTCAACCTGACTCTGATGCACTCGTTAAAGCCCAGCAGAGACTAGATTTCTCTCATTGAATAAGAAAAAAATCGCTTAAAAACACAAAATCAGGTGTTTGGACCACAAATGTAGGCAACTAGCAGTGAACTGGGACACTTTTTTTTAAACCTCTTTCTCACGATTACATTTCTGTGATTTTATTTTACAGACAATACTGTGTGTCTGTAGAATGCTAAGAACCTCTTTCCAACAATATTTGAAACTCAAAATGTGTTTTGGAGTGAATGTGACTGAAACTGTTAACTAATAGAAGTCACAAATGTTTAACAAAAACCAAATGCGCACACTTTGTTTACCATTGCCTTGGGAAATTTGAATAAATCACATTTTTGTAAGCCAACCTCACTTTTTCCTTTTTGCTCATTTATAACATATTGTCTACTCTTACCAGCTTGAAGAAACAATGGTATTTACTGCTTTTTATAAAGAAATACCATTAATATTATGCATAATTGACTTCAGCCTTTTGGCCTGGCCCTCCACAATATTTTCTATTTCTCATGTGGCCCCATGGAAAAAATAATTGCCCACCCCTGCTGTAGACGCTGCTTCCTGACTCTACCGCTGGACGTCAGTGTGCCCTTAGTTTCTCCTGTTAATAATAAAACATTTTATTTTTTTACCTTCATACTTGCCTTGGTCTCTGATTCTGCATGTCTTGGGTTAAGCACATACCTCAGGTCATGACAATTGGTCACATCTTCTTATTGACTAACACTTTGTTTGATTAGCTTATTAAAAATAGAGTTCTTTGACTTATTAAAAAGAGAGAGTCATTTTCTTTATTCTTCTCTTGAGCTGGAAATAAAGCAGTTTAGAGCAAATGCATGAGACCTTGAGTCACTATATCATGCAGATTAGTACTGTGTCAGAGGAGGGGGGGAAATGACTTTTAGGTGGAAAACAGTCATTTCATTCCGTTACTCACATCAATAAGGGTATAGCTGCAGACCCGCAGATTCACGCCTGCAGCAGCGAATCTGCGGGTCTCCAGGTGTGCAGCCTGATCACATCTTCCTCATTCCTCACTGGCCTTGATTTTAAACATTTGCCCCTTTAGCTTCTATCAGCTGATGACCACTTCGATAAACTTAGCGGCTGAATTATAATAATGCACGTAACACACAGACAGTCCCTCGTCTCAAAAAAATATAGTAAACTGACAGATCAGTTTAGAAAATTATCAAAAAGTTTTAGGAACATCGCTGTTGCCTTAAAAAGACACGTTGTTTCACTATTTAAAGCAGTGAGAACATGGAGCATTTCCCCAGCTGTTCGTCTGACTACTTTCATAAACTGTCGCTAAAGGCAAAACGTCATTCTGTCTAATGAGGTCACTGCTGCACAAATGTTACTATATTAGGAATTTAACTAACCTCGACATTATACATCTTCAGGTGTGCAGATCAATAAAACAAGCGCTGCATGCAAGCAGCAGCAGTGAGATCAGAGACAATCTCTTAAAATGTCCACAGGATGGACTCCGTAGTTTTCAGGAAGTTTTTTTTACAGGTTAAGAGAACAGGCCAACGTGTTTTCCTAAATGCTGCATCAGTCCAAGCAAGGCACTTATATTGTTTTTTAGTAGCAGAGCAAGGCTGCTTTGTTGTGTGAGTCAGTGAAATCGTCATGCCCGGAAATCGTGCAATGAAAAAGGTTCCACCTTTTTGAAATTCAAGCTGATTAAATGCGTGAATTTGTTTTAACAAGCCATGTTTTTCCAATTAATTAATCATACACATTAAAGTCCCACCCCAGAAAAAAGCAACACTTTTTCATTAGATAGAAACCTGACAACAATGTGTTGCTTTCTGTGGTCCAGATGTATTAATGAGCAGCTGCCTGAACACTCCCCTTGCTACATCTGCTGTGAAGTGAGAACTCCTGATAAATATGAGAGTTAGAAATCTGATTTCCAAGTATCTAAATAACTACGTCCCTATGGTTTCCATGAACAATAATCCTTGGCAGACACTGAGTCCAAATAAAGATCAGATTCTTTCAAGATTAAACGACGTCTTCCATCTCAATGTCTCAGGTTGAAATATCTCATAACTGGCCAACTAGAGTCTAATATTGTGATGCAGGTGATTAGCTGAGTGGGAGAAGAGCATGGGCAAGTGTTTAGAGCACAATGGTCACTGGGTGTTTTGCAGTCAAGAGAGCGTAGGAGAGCTTGATGGCTTTGTTGAAATTGTCGCATTCATAAATTGCCCCTCGCAGAAGAAGAGAGCTCCTTAACACCAAATGCCACGTTTTTAAAGTCCTGCTGTTATCAGACTACCTGTCTAAGAGTCACAATGTCGAAGATTTCTGAGCATGCTCAGAAGCCCCTCATTGTGAAACACAACACGTCTCAGTGTTAACTGTACAAGTGAGTGATATTAAAATGGCTCCTGCAACTCTACGGCGAAGATAAATTACAATCTGAACACAAGAGAAAATACATTGAGTCGTTTTATCTTCCCTTTGTTGGGTCTGTTATCTCGGCCATTCATAAATCGCTCAGATATTGTCCGTCCCTGTGGATGCTCAGAGCAAAGAATGGGTCTAGTTGCATTTACAAATAAGCAGCCACTCAGGGAAGAAAAAAGGTGTTGCGCGATGTTCAAGGCGTATTTCTGTTACGGGTGTAAGAGTTTGGAATAAGCTAAGTGAGGATCTAAAGCAAAGTCCCTCATTGCATAAGTTTAAAGAGAAGTATAAAAAAAATTATACTAATCAATTACATGGAGGAGGAGGAAAAGTTGTAAGGGTGTTGCATTTGATTGTAATTGTCTATTGTTGGTGAACTGGGAGCTGTGAACATGGCGGGGGGGCGGGTGGGGGGGGGGGGGGGGGGTTGGAACATGAGAAAATGTAAATTTGGTTTGTGTGACTGAGGATAAAACATGTTATAGGAAAATGGCAATGACACTCAGTGTAGGGAAAATATATATATTTTTTTGTTTTGTCTTTCTTGAAATTTGATTTGGGGGGGATTATATAAGCTACCAGAGCTTCGTTCCCTTCCCATTGAACATGTTCTACATGTGTATATGTATATATGTATATATATGTATATGTATATGTATATATATATGTATGTATATATGTATGTGTGTATGTGTATATATGCATATACATATGTGTGGGTTTCTTTTTGGATACTTTTTGAATGCTTTGGGTTGTCTATTGATTTGCATGCATGTTCAATAAAGAAAGAAAGAAAGAAAGGCCAGAGAAGCAGGTGCAGAAAATGTCCAGTTTCCTACTAAAGGGCACAAACAAAATAATTCATCTGTGGGCAACTGCCTGAAAATAGTGAGAACAAAAATATTATTTTATAAAAACCAAAACAAACTTAAGTCGTTAAAACAACAGTCTAACATAAAATGTTTTCCTGTGAAGATAGTGTTTAAATTGGAAGTTAGCATGTATTTTTTTATGTTTATGTTTATTTATTTAGCAGATGTTTTTATCCAAAGTGATACAGAATTTTGAATATGTCGAGTTTCATGATTGACCCAATATGTATGTTTTTTATGTAATTCCTCAAAATGTGGTCAGAGTGAACTGCTCTAACAATGTAACTGCAATATTGTGTTTTTGTTAAGGAAAGGAAATTGACAAAGTTTTATTTCCAAATGGTCACAAAACAATATAAAATTATTCTGTCAAGTTCTGTTTTGCAATCATGACCTTGTCTAGTTTTGACTTTACCAACAATGTACAGCTGTGCCAATTCTGAAGGCTTAATTCAGCTCTGGCACGTCGTCATCGTCGTGCCGGGCCCTCAAACGGGAATGGATGGGGGGTTGTTGCACGGACCATTTCACCTCCCTCTGTTGTCCATGACAGCGGAGTGTATGGAGATTATTTTGTTTCTTTATTAATCAATCAAAAATGTTACTTCAAACAAAAATCTAAGTTAATAAAAATTTTTTTAAAAACTGCAATAAAAAATTGTTGTGAACAAAAAATCTTAAACTGTGGTGCATGCTGTTATGACCTGTAATAGAAAAAATAAACAGTTTAATATTTATTTTTAAAATACATAATGTTTTAATATTTATTTTAGACACATGTATAGAATCAGAAGGGTTTTATTTCCATATGTACGAGAAATCACAACTTTAGGAAATTGCTGCGGTACTTGGTGCAAAAAGAAAGCTAAAATAAGAGAAAAGTAAATATAGGAACTAAGAATATAACCATGATAAAATATTAATGTAAAGCAGCAATAATTAAAGAAACAGCTGCTACATACTAGAGAGTGTAGGTACTGTGTGTGTGTGGCTGATATTGTGTACATACTGGGATGCTATGGTAATAAGCAGCAGTAGCTCAACAGGTTGAGCGGGTTGTCCAGTAATCGGAAGGTTGCAGGTTCGATTCCGGCTCTGGATAGAGAATTCTGCTGTTGTGTCCTTGGGCAAGACACTTAACCCACCTTGCCTGCTGGTGGTGGTGGTCGGAGGGACCGGTGGCGCCAGTGCTCGACAGCCTCACCTCTGTCAGTGTGCCCCAGGGCAGCTGTAGCTACATCATAGCTCATCACCATCAGTGTGTGAATGTGTGTGTGAATGGATGAATGATACACTGTAGTGTAAAGCGCTTTGGAGTCCTTACCCCCCCCCCCCCCCCACCCGCACACACACACACACACACACACACACACACACACACACACACACACACACACACACACACACACGCACACACCTTTTATCTGTGTACCAATAGAGTGCTGTGATTGGCCATCAAACCAATAGATCAATGCGGTTGGCCCACCAAAGCAACAGAGTTTTGTGCCAACAGACCAGATCACTGTAGTTGGCAACCAAACCAGTAGAGCACAGTGACTAGCTACCATACCAAAAGAGAGCGCTGTGGTTGGCCACCAAACCAATAGACCTCTGTGGTTGGCCATCAAACCATAAGAGTGCTGTGATTGGCCATCAAACCAATAGATCAATGCGGTTGGCCCACCAAAGCAACAGAGTTTTGTGCCAACAGACCAGATCACTGTAGTTGGCAACCAAACCAGTAGAGCACAGTGACTAGCTACCATACCAAAAGAGAGCGCTGTGGTTGGCCACCAAACAAATAGACCTCTGTGGTTGGCCATCAAACCATAAGAGTGCTGTGATTGGCCATCAAACCAATAGAGCAATGGCATTGGTAAGACACAAAACCTTTTCAATAGACCATTGTTAGACCTGCTCTACTGGAGAGTAGTTTGATTGAACCACATTGAAAATGATTTAGCTTCTGCTACAGCCTGTCCAGATCTCTTGGCCATGCATCAGGATGTGATTGAACAAATCTGTACTTTTTGAATCAAACGATGTTCATGATAGTATCAACAAAAAATGAGGGACTGTATCTTGCCCACTCCAGCTTCTCTTGTCGGCGTGAAGTGAATGAGGGATGGGCACGTTATTCAGGTACTTTGCAGGCCTCCAGCAATTACACATTTAACACCAAGAACAACACTTACAGTGGAACAACATCTTAAAATGGTCCATGGTTCCAGAGAACAACTTTTCAGTACGTTTTTTTTTTTTTGGAGAGTGATTGACTGAATAAATATGTGATGACCTGAACATCTCATACATCTCATTAGAGCAAAGAGAAAGTGAGCTAGTGTTTGGTACAACTTCAGCTATATCTTCTACGAGAAAACACAACAGCCAAGGACAAATATCAGTTTGTTTAGAGCATGTCTTCATGGAACCAGATGTTTTGCCAGGAAAACTAATAAAGCACCACATATTTAGACAAAGCATCATAACAAGATCAGGCAGGCAATACTGTGTTGTGGCAGAAGGCAACATGTAATTGTGACTTTTGCTGCAGCTACATTTGCAGAATCATTAGTCTCATTTATAAATAGCACTACTGGAAAACCTGTGGAACAAATCACACGTACATTTCTTCATATTTGAACAAGACCATTGTCTCATTTCAGAGTAAAAACTGACCAGGCATTGGATAAATATAGCTGTGCAGCTATGCACATTTATTGGTCAGCAGTTTTGTTGTGGGGATAAAATCTGGTTCACCTGGAGGCAATTAGCATCTTAAAAACTCCTTCCCTCTCATTGATATGGAAATAGTGAATTAATGTGGCGACAGATTTCCTGCAGCAGGTGATTGGGCATCAGAATGTGCAATATAAAGGAAGATTAGAAAGTCATAAACCCTGAAGAATGTAATACAATCTCTGTCCACATTTGTAAGGTGCAACAAACATGATGTTCTTGTGCTGTCAATGTAAAATACATCAGCCCTGTGGCACTCTCTCAGTATAGTTACAGCTCAGGAGCTGCTGCACACCACCTTTGAGATTTGGGTCTTCTGCTATGAAATGACCTGATTCTGAACTCTGACAATGTCTGAGTATTTCTGCTGCAGCTGAGACCAACAGTCACCGTGTGGAGGTGTGGGCAGGTACAGACATGCACAATGCTCACTGTAAGTCAGAGTATCACGGACACATTACTGAAACCAACAACCTGGACTAACGCATAGGAAAAGCTGTTGAAGAGGAAATAACAGTGGCCATCCCTACGTCTGTTTGAAAATCAAAGGTTTAAGGATTCTCCTTAAAATCGTTTCACAGAAAAAAAATATGTATCTCTGCTGCAAAACACAACATTCCCAAGAAATAAAGCATCAATAAGCATATGTTTCTTCTTTCTTTCTGTTCGTTGCCACCTCTTGATTGCTTAGAGGCTTCACAGCCACAAATAGTGGTACCGGCACCTGTTTCATTTCTGCAAAGAACTTCCTAAAGTGAAAAACTAATGCAGATAAATAGCAACACTCCGTCTTCTTTTTCCCTCAGTTTAATGATGAAAACAAAATTCATGTGGAAAATATCTTTGAGTGGGACTGGAGGGCATTTTCCTCATGAATTTCTCTGTAGACCTTATTTGCTTTGAGACATGAAAAATTAAGATTCCTTCTATCTGACCTGGTGAAGATCAGTCCAAACATGATTTTTTTTTAAAGTTAACACTGAGCAACGCTGAATAAAAATAACATAAACAATGCAACTATGTAAACAAAATGACTCATTTACATAGAACGCTGCCGTCGCAGAGGACATTTTCAACAGAGCCCTTCTGGTTCAGCGTGCAATGAATTAGCAGTTTGATTTTTTTACTTTTTATAAAAGTTGTGTAGTTTTGGTTGTTTGTGGTCTCCAGTATGAATTAATGGCTTGTGAGTTGTTTTCTTAAAAAAAATGTTCTCACATTTGTGTTTAAGGAGTAGAAGTTTGTTGGATGAGTGGGGGGGGGCCAAAAATGACAGGTCTTTCTCATTAACAATCATGAAATGCTAATTTCCTATCACCGATTGGCTAACGGAAACCCTTTCACTGCCTTCAATACCAAAATTCACAATACTAAAAACTGCTACGGTGATGTTTTATCTCCACAATTACCACACGCTTGCTGATGTTCTGCTCTCTCCTGGTTTCTGAATCAACAACAGCCTTCTGTGGTCGCAACCCTTGTTGGGAGGGGCCGTGAATACTAAGTTTCCCTGTGACGCAAAAGAGACTGGCTAATTCTAACCTGATCATTTTCTCGTTTATTTCCTTTTGGGAGCTAATCCAGACAAGAAGACTGAAGAAAACTGTCACAGAGAAGCTGAGATGATTGCCATGCTGTTGCTCCTCCTCCATTTGATAAAGTTCTTGTGGTTAAAGAATCCTGCTTGCTACTTCCCACCAACTCAAAAAAAACCCCTAGGGGCTAAAACTGCAAGTGCATGGGCACCCTTAGAGTTATGTTATGACCTGGGGACCACTCACTGGTAAATGGCCTGTATCTACAGTATCAAGCAGCTTCTGGGGTTCTACAACCCCCCAAGCCACTTTACAAACACCAGTTATTAAGGCACACACACATTCACATACTGGTGGTGATGAGCTACAATGTAGCCACAGCTGCCCTGGAACACTGGAGCCACTGGTCTTCCCAACCGCCACCAGCATGCAAGGGGGGTGAAATGTCATGCCGAAGGACACAGTGGCTGTGAGAGACCGAGCGGGGATGGAACCTGCAATCCTCCGGTTGCGGGGCAGGCACTTAACTCCTTTGCCACTGTCAACCCATGGACCAGGGAGGAAGACTTTCTGAGAAGAGTGAAGAGATCTTACAAGAGAACCAGGAGGAGGAGTGTGAGTTCTTCAGTAACTCTGTGGCAACTACACATAAACCGACTCACGGTCACTCCCCGCTCAGACAGGAAACCTTGCAAGATAAAATATGACTTCAGAGTAAACAAACATGGAGGAGGAGGAGCACGCTGCACACTTCTGTCTCTTCATTTTCTATAGATGTCATATTTAACAGGGATTGTTTTAGTAGTCCTCCAAAATCAGACTAAAACAACTGAACACGTTTCAAAGCCCAAATGTATGATCAAAGCAGTCACCAACATTTTTTCCAAGCAGACTAGAGTGCTTGCGACACACCACACAAAGTGGGATTATCTGATAAGATTATCATCAGAGTCATTATGGTAATAATGCGGAGCCTTAAGATTGTCATGAGGGGGGAAGCTGGTCAAAATCAGCGTCATCACAAGATCATCCTCCCATGTGAGTTCGGCTTAAGAGGGGTCTCTCAAAGACCAGTTTACACCTAGCTAAATATTACTAAAAATGCTTGAAACTTCATCTGCAAATGATTTGGTGATATGTTTGGGTTACCTTGATGTTGCAACACAAAGATGTGTCCTCTTTTAATATCTTCACCTTTATTAAATCACCAAATCTACTAAATATACGTAAAATCAGAATAGGCCTACTGTAAGTTAGATTTTTACTTCCTTCTTTTTTCAGTTCTGAGTCACTTGTAGGTTAACTTAAATTAGGAAGGTTTTAGTTTGTGTGCTTTTGTGCATTAGCCCTGTAACTATATAGTCAGAGCTACAAGTCTATTTGCAAGTGGTACAAACAAAATGCTGTGTATAGCATTCATGAATCAAATCCCTTGTTGCCACCGCGGTATTGTCTTCCCTGTTTTTAAGTGGCTGGAGGGTCAATGCCGAGGTGAAATGATAGATACCATCCTTCACGTGATCAATACTTCTGCCTTCTTCCAGTGTTGCCTGGGCTGCCTCACTGTAGACTAATTAGATGATAAAACGTGATGGATGTGTATTAAATCCAGCTGGTCCTTATGAGAAGTCACACGGGCTTTGTCCCTTTTCCAGGTGACCTTTTGGATTCTAAGTTTATTGTTTGAGGATGAAGTTTGATTGGTTTGTTAGATGCTTGCCTATTAGCAATAGCCTCTCAGCACAGAGAGGCATAAACAATGGAGAAGACAACAATAAACCCCGAACATTAAATCCTAATGATTTTCAAAGATTCTGAGTCACATATAACATCACAAACTAAGTGATCGTGATTCAGATAATGTGAGTTTTTGCAGAAGTGAACTCAGAGGGCGGGGTCCTTTTTTTTTTTTTGGTAATATTTATAGAGAAATTGGTGTTTTCCTCCCATTTCTTCAAAGTGTTTACTCATGCTTTTTGATTGCACTATCTTTGCTGCTCATCCCCCCCATTGTGCCACTGTGTTATCATCAGGGTGTTGATGTTAGAATGATGCAACCATAGACTGTACATATACTGGACAAACGGATTCCATTGGCTTCAATAACACGTTTGTTGTCTATACTGGGAGGTGGCCACCACCGCCATTTTGACCGTGTCACAGGTTCCGTCCAGCCCAGACAATTCCATAAAAGGGAAGAGAGGAGGCGCTGAGGGTGTGGCTGTAAGGCTGGGCTCGAGTGACGACACCCAGGCGAACTAGCTACGAGCTAACCTGAAGCTAACCCTGGCTAACCCAAAGCTAAAGCGGAGGTGGGAGCCGAGCTAACGGATGTAGCCACCTAGCTTCAACCCAACCGGAGCTAACTGGAACACCCATCGACCTGAACCTTACACGGAGTTTAGGTGGAGGTTTTCTGCGCCTGTTCGTGAGAAGTACCAGTATTAAAAAAAGTTTTAAATCGGTAAGTTTATAATTTATTTCCGTAATGAAAACATTTTGCTTTGAGCAAGTTTTCAGTAGTTTTTTTCGGCGCTATCACTCCTGAGTCGCACCAGCCATTAAATGTATCATGAAGAAGAGAACATATATTTAAGTCGTATTTTGGGGGGACATTTTATTATCTTTCTTACAAAATCTGAGACCAAGCGTTTCACATTGCAACACAAGCACCGGTAACCATAACAGAATGAACAACAGCCAGCAGAGGAGAGGATGGCGGTGTTTCCACCCCTCCCGGCCGGCGAGGAGAGCTCATTCCTGGGCTGGAGCCGGCCCTCAGCACCCCGCCACAGGCTCTAACAGATGCTGGCGGTGTTTGAAACCCTCCCAGCGGGACAGGGGAACTCATTCTTGTGTGGGTCGGAGTCGGCCCGCAGCAGCGCGGTGTAGCCTACATATTTTGTTATATAAGTCGCTCTGGAGTATAAGTAGCAGGACCAGCCAGAATATGTAAAAAAGTGCGAGTTATAGTCCGGAAAATATGGCAGTTATTAGTATTCGAGCTAAATTAGCAGCCTAAATACATTTCATATATTTCCAAAATGTAATACTTGTTTGTATCTTGTACAGCCAACTAGTCTTTATTCTGGACTCAGTACAATTTACCAAAAGTAAAGAGACATTCTACAGATGAAGTAAGCACAAGATAACTTACTGGAAGACACGGAATTATCATGAGAACCAGAACAAGAGAGCCTGATAACAGTCATGTGAAAATAACAGTTAAAAAGTATGTATGTATAATAGAAATAAAAATATATTAGAATTAGTGTAACTCACTGTGATCCAAACAATAAATCAGCCATAGCTGATTAGTAAATATGACATGAGGTCTTGGAGTTTTTAATTTTCATTTTTTTCTTAGATCTGTTAAAAGGTCACCATGGCAGCCTGTGTGTCTCCAACATCAGCTACACAAAGCAGCAAGTGTAAATTCCACATACCTGTCTCACCACTTCATGTATGGTTTTGTACTTTAAACAATTATGACAAACCTGTTATTTTTTCTCCATAGCCATTTGGATAATTGGAGACAGCTGAGTGAGGCGTGGTGCCCAGAGAGCTGCAGAGACAACCTTGGCCTCCCTGACGTCTGTGTCTCCTGGTTCGGTTGGGGCGGACCATCGACATACATACATACATACATGTGCCGACACTTTGCGCCCTGTTTTATAAAATGTAGTGTTAAAAATAAATGTTTTTGCTCAATTACTGGAATTTCTTTGGTTAAGACAAAAGTGAGGAATAATCATTTACAAGTTATTTGTACAACAGGCCCATTTTAAATCCCAACAGTTTCTTAGCAGACAATAGAAATTTGTTCTTTACTAACTTTACTTGGTTTAAAAATCTTACTAAAATAGTGGCGTATTGCAAAACCCAATCATACTTATGTAAACATTAGCGTTGTAGATATTTTTTACAGATCTATATTTGTGTGCAACAAATCCAAACTTAAATAATTTGTCATTCTTTATTGAAAAACAACAAAATACAGTTATACAGAAGTGTGGGAAAATGATAATGTGAAAGTATTGCTATTTAAATGTAATCCTATTTATCTTTAAAAAGAAAAACTCTAAAAATGTCCTGTACAGCATCATGACAGAAGAATGGTGGTCTGTCTGTCAGAATGTGCTGAACAGATTTGCTCTTTGAAGAGGAGTGTCATGTTTGGAGGAAGGTACTTAACCCAAGACATGCAGAATACAACACTGACCAAAAACTGATGGAAAAAATGATTTCTTTATAAGGAGGAACTTAAGGTGCACAGATAAGTCTGTGGTTGGAACTGCAACAACAGCTCAGCGTCTGGAGGAGGGAGAACACAGGTGAGCTTAGGTTCTGGTTTCAAAATCCATTGTAGGCAGGCAGAGGTGTTCAGCAGAACTTACTGTGGTGGGTGTACGTGTTGGCTGGAGGAGGGAGAGGTAGAGAGGAAGCGCAGGAGAGGGAGCAGAGGTGGAGAGAAGCGGGGCGTCCTGGTGGATGGGGCACTGGGTGAGATGAGAGGTGGGTTATGGAGGCTGGTGATAAGGTCCGTGTGTTGAATATCCAAATCCTGGAGTAGAGGTCAGTATCCAATGAGGTCGACAGGAATCCTGAAGAATGGTAAATCCAATATAAGAGCAAAAACACTACGAAATAACATTAATCCTAGGAACACTAGAGGTAACACGAGTGGCTGGTTACTACCAAAACTGAGGCAATCTTCTGGCGTCAACTTGTGTCCTGCATCCACCTTAAACAGGAAAGCACCCCGCTGATTGCTGATCAGGAACGGCTGGGGTGGAGTCACCAGAACCATGAAGAACGTGTCTCCAGAGACAACCCGGGTCCTGGTACCGATCAGGAAGCGGACCTTATCACCCAGAGCTGCCAGGTCATGCTCAAAGCCTTCATGTTCACGCTGCAGAGCCTGAACGCTGGCCAGGTCGTGGCCGTAGTTGTCTGTTTTCAGGGCCTGGTTCTTCTCCTCGATCCACTCTTTGGTCTCATCAGCATCTCTGAGAAGACATCAGAACTCCGTCTGAGTGTGGGTCCAAACTCTACTGACCCGTAAGCGGCGCATAAGTGTGCGGGGTACCTGTGGAAGCGCTGCACCTCATGGGCGCTGCCCAGCATGTTGCTCCGGTCTTCAGCCAGCTGTTGCAGCGAGCGCCAGCAGTTGTTCAGCTCCTGGAGAGAAACCAAACCCAGTGAGATGAAGGTGGACGCCAGCGGGCTGGACGCCGGACGAGGAAACCTGGAGATGGATCGCTCAGACAGGAAGGGAAGAGCTTCCTCTTACCTTGATGGAATTAAAGTTAGCCGTCGTCTGAACGCCCAACCGTACGGTCTGAGGTCAAAGGTCACAGGAAACACACACCAGTCAGCAGTCATACAGATGCATAAAGATAACTGTAGCCATGGCAACCAGCTGGCATGTCCCCACTTTCACCAGCACCTGGTGCCTGCCGGGTCACCTGAATTCCTGTGTGATGTCAGCACGGTCGGCCGTGACTGCGGCCATCAGAGGTGACCTCTGATCAGCTGAATGAACTCACCTTCTAGGGTGACGCCGTCTTACCCCGGGTTTCCACAGGAGCCGTCAGCAGCACGTTACTGCAGCAGCACTTCTTGCTCGCGTAAGCTGCTGCTTGGCCCTTCCCACGAGACGCGAAGCAGCAGGGGAGCAGCTGTCACCGACCGAGCACGAAGTCACACGAGTGACTTCATCAGTAAACACAACAACAAGCAGGAGAAAACTACAACATGGTTTGTGTTTTATGTTCTGTCCATTTTATAATCGCCAATACGGACCTGAAAAACAAAGGAGACCGCTAGCTAGGTGATAACTTCTCACGGGGCCGCTCAGTTAGTAACTGTTTTTAAAATTAAAGCAACCGGAAGGCAGTACGTTCTTTATTCTGAAAATCTCGGTAGCTTCTCTCAATTTCCGCGTCCGATTTCCTGTCTTTCCTTCCCCAAAAATGTCGAACTTGACCCGTTTCAGAGGCGTCGCGCGTAGAAAATAGAACCGGCGCGTAAAGGCCGCGACATGCTGCTCCTGAGACGCGGCCGACTCGCGCTGCTGACGGCTCCAGTGGAAAAGGTTCTGTTGACCACAGCGGTTCCTATCAGCAGCTATGACGTGTTGCTGCAGTAACGTGCTGCTGACGACTCCTGTGGAAAGCCGGGGTTAGAGTCGGCTTCATCCTGTAAACAAACAAATGAGTGGTAACAAAAACACCACGTCTGGTTCTGGTGGAGGCGGAGGACAACACGCACCTTTCCAGGAGCAGAACCCAGATGTTCTTGTTGCTACAAACAGAGACGAGCAGAGTTAACAAACCAGGAAGTGAGAGGGACCAGCTGCTGCAGACAGGTGACGCTCACCTGAGCCTGAACCATAGGAGCCTCCTCAGCCATCAGACCTTCTGACTCCAGTTCAGATGCCACCTTGTTGATGTCCCTCAGGCGGGACTCGTTGGCCTTCAGGTCCTGCAGGACAAAAGCACAGCTGATTATCACCTGAGCTGATCTGACAGCTGCTGCTGGAAGTCGGAGAGGAGGAAAAGTCCGACCTTCTGGAAGTCGTCAAACTTCTTCTGCAAGACCTCGACCTGCTCCAGGTCCGACCCGTCTCTCCATCCTCATTCAGCTAAAGACGCGAGTTCAAGTAAAACAACCTAAAGTCACACAAACACAAAGCAGGTGTGGAGATGTTCGCTCTGAGCTGGAGGTCGTTCCTCGGCTGTGAAGGGCACACGAACCTTGTTGGTGCTGTTGAGCAGCGTGAGGATGTCGCCCTTCTTCATGGTGACCTCTCGAGGACTCTTCTCCTGGTAGTCGTACAGAGCCAGAACCAGCTCCTTCCCGGTCTCATCGTCAGTTGGAGCCACTTGTTGCTGTCGGGTTAACAGGTCTGGTGTTAGAACGTGGTGGATAAGAATGTTCTGACGGGCCGAGGTTTCTGAACCAGCGAAGTGACCTGGACCCAAACCAAGTGAGCCAGAACCTGCAGACACCTCAGAAACATGTCAGGACCAGACCTGCTCTACCTTCCTCCACCATGGTCTCTCCTTTCTGGGTGACAGCCTTGATGCGAGGTTCATGACCTGTGATCTCAGCCTGCAGAGCCTGGTGCTTCTTCAGCAGGTTCTGGACACCAATCAGGTCCTTCCCTGAGGACACATGTTAGAGTTCAGCATTATGCAGTAGACAGACCAGTTTAACCCAGGGGTTTCTTTCTTCTACAATCTGCTCTTTAACTGTATTATTTCCTGCTATTTCAGCTGTTAACTTTATTTTTTCTCTAAGTGTTTTTCTCCCCAGAAGAAGCTACAATGATGTTCTGCTGAGCTGTGGTGGCCTCATGGAGGGGGCCATCATCTAGCACACTGCTGCTAACCACTTAATCATTCTCCCTCTCCTGATAATAACATTTTACTTTCTTTGATGTTGGATGTACTACTGCTAGTTTACCCGTTTAATTATAGATTCACTAGGATAAATACAATAAAATTTATCTCTCGCCAAATAGAATATTTACTAAGAAATCACAATGTAACGTGTGTGTGTGTGTGTGTGTGTGTGTGTGTGTGTGTGTGTGTAAAAGCCATGTGTAGTGTTTATTTATAAAGCATATGTTGTTGGATTTTATCCAGAATCGAGACTTTGAAAATATATTGTTTAATTACAGTTTGATTTATTTGACATCTGTATAATGTTTATTATTTTGTTTTTTCCCCCTAAATGCCTAACGTTTGAGTTTAACATGAATATCAGTCATTCATCCCAATACATGAAGTTACACATTTTAAATTTTAATAGGGGAAGACTGCAGGAGGGAGCGGTAAAATCATAGACTGTACATACTTGCTACCCGCCGGCTGTGATCACAAGCGACAACATATTAGTTCCCGCTGCTTCTTCGGTAAACAGCGCCAACAAAAACAAAGAAACTTGGGATCTTGTCGGCGTGGCGGTGGGATTTAAGGGAAACGCTGTATGCCCTATAGACTTCTCACCGAGCTGCAGTATTTCTCCGGTCAGATCTGTCTCTGAGAGCTCCACAGCGGTCAGCCCGCGCAGAAACTAGCCGCCGCACCAGTCAGGCTGCCTGGCCTGACCGCTGGGGATTACCAGATGGAAGAATGGACACAGAAGTCTCCCTCTTAGCGCTCCGTCATATTTCAACCCATTTTGATCTTTTACCATATTACCCATCTAAATATGCCCTATTAATTATTTTACCGTATTTTACATTTAAATTTCATGGTTAAACAGTAAATGCTACATGTTAAACTGATGGTTAGCTAGCTACTTCGGTAAACTCAGCTAGTTTAAAGGCAGCAGTGACATAAAATACGAATATAGATTTTAACTTACCGAAAAAAATGAAGTGGAGACTCCTTGGACGCTCTATTAGTGCAATTAATACCACTGCAAGTCATTTTGTCCAACAATTGCACCAATAATATCCAAAACAGAATTCACAAGCACAGAGACTCAAAATCCCGAAACAGCTTCCAGGAGGGGCCGAGGCTGTACTGAGGCCTTTCCACGGAGCTAGCTCTGTGGTCACGTGGGTCTGAGGCGGCGGTCACGTGTGTCGGATGCTCATTAATTATACAGAATTTTAGGCTTTCAATACACTTAAACAGAAGAGTGAGAAAAAAATTCACCCCCCTCAGAGTTGTCATGAGTATAAACTAGATAATTTAGACAAAAAACATGTTTTGGCACCAGGCTGTAAACATGTTTATTTCTGCTGTGAAATCGGCATTTTCAACATGGGAGTCAATGAGGATTTGCTCGCTTCTGGCACCAGCCCCCAGCGGATGAGGGTGGAACTGCAATTTTTCTTACTTCCGGGTTGGGACCATTTTCTGAGCGGCATTGTGGGGGCTTGGATGCAACACTTGGCCTGCTGAGCTCTGTGCTTTTTTCTTTGAACAAGCCAGAGCACAGTCAGTTAATGGGGCACAATTAGGTTGGAGGTACAATTGTTTTGTGGGAAGCATTGTCACCGAATAAAGCAACATCTTGAATTACTTTCATTTGGGTCTGGTCTAAAAGTCACTTTTCTCTAATGATCTATCAACGAGGTGTCTAAAACCAATGACAGTGACTTCCATGCCATCCAGCAATGATGTCCTCAGTGAACTTGCTTTAAAGGTTCTTGTTTACATCACAGCAAAGTTCAGAGCTGATCTGCATGGAACGGGTTGCCTCCTGAGTCATTGTTCCTGAGTTAGCATTGTCCCCTGGTGCCTCCCAGGTGTGGCTCTCTCAGCATAATTAAGGTGGGATCTGCCAGGGCTTCTGGGGTAGGGTCATTCATCAACTGGATCACCCTTAAGATTAATGTGCACTTGCTGCAGCGCTCCAATGGATTGCTGCCACTTGCTGAGATCATTAGCGTTGGCCTCCGTATGACTGCAGAGGACTCCGCTCAGTGTATGGGAAGATTTGCAGCTTTGCATACTAAATGAACAGTCCATCATTGCCTAATTAAGGGATTATTGGAGACACTTGTGTCCAGTCCCATGGACAGTAAACCATAACTGAAGGGCAAACTAGATAGATTAGCTCCACCTGCTTAGTGGCAAAGTGCAAAGAAATGAAACTGCTGACTAAAGTAAGCTCAAAGGAGGGAGTGCATCATCACAGTCCGTAATCCCAAAGGAACTTGACTTAATAACTCATTGTTTTTACAGCACACAGAGTGAAAATTGCAACATTTTTGCTTGTGGTCACTAATCCTACTTAAACACATACTTAGACAAAAAGTTTAAAACAGGAGTCACATTTAGTCCTAGAGTGGTGTCCTTTGGATGAAATTCTTGCAATGCTATTTTCTTTCTTTCTTTTCTTTCTTGGTTTTTCTTCTGTCCTTGAGTTTTATTTCTCTGATTGTTGCACCTACTCTGTATTTAGTGCTTCTTGACATCATTTATAAAGTGCAACATTCCTCCTATTGTTCAGCCCTGTTCTTCATGCTGTTGTCTGCACAAAGTTAAGAGTCCCTTGGATAGGTGCTTTGGATTATATACCTTTGAGGCATGTTTTCTTGGTGCAAATAGCAGTTTTTTATATTTTTTTCATTTCTTTACTAAGTAATCTCCTGTTCATTCCTGTGTTTCCTTCAGCCATGAAGTGTGACATGTATCGATGCTTCTTGTCAAAGTAAAACAGACACATTATGGTGGTCCTTTCGTCTTTTGACAGATCATCTGAAATGCAAAGCATCTGTTTATTTTCAACAGGAAGAGTCATTCTGTTGGGAAACTGTTTAGATGTAGAACCATTTGCCCCTCCTTCCCACAGGATGCATAATTGTTGTGAAACAGCCGCAAAACGTGTTCTGTGCCAATTAGATTTTGAACACATGCCAGAAGGACTCGTTGCCTACGTGTTAATATCTTTCCAGAACACGTCCAACTCGTTAGTTCAGATAGGGATAAACAGGAAGTCAAATGTGAACATGCTGAGTGTCAAGTGGGGAGGCTTTGGGTCCCATTTTTAGTCTTCGGTATGATCCACCTGTGGATTTGTCTCAGGGCAGACATTGAAACATACGTCATTTCCTGTGAAACCTCTGTAGTTGAGGTAAACAGAAAATAAAAGAAACCACAGACCTTTGGGATACATCCAACTGTCTTTCTCCTAGCTTGTTTTCATATGAACTTCCAAAATTCTTGGTGTTGCAATTCAGTTGTGTCTTTGTGGCCTCGCAGGACTAACAGCGTGGAACTATTTTGCTCCTGTTTCCCAGTTGGAAGGAAGCTTGTGGGTAAAATGGCTCCATTGTGTTACACGCCACTTATGCGTCTGATGGAAAGGAGGGGTTGCACTAAACTCCCAGGAACAACCATGATCAAGGATGAAGGTGTTTTAATGGACACACAAAACCATTTCTGTTCATTTCTACTGTAAAACACCTTTTCCAAAGTGAAACATTTCAAAACTTTGAAAGAATGAGTAAAATGTGTGAATTACTTCTTTTTTTTTTTGGTTTGGCTTCCCTTTGGTAGTCATAGAGCGCCAATACCACACATTCATGTTTCAAACACATATTTACACGGTTGTTTCTTTTAGCTCTGTTTATGGTCTTTCACTGCACTAATTGCTGACTCTTCCTGTCTCTCATTTAGTGCTCATTCAGTGTCTCATTTTAGTGTAAACGGTTCATTGTTTCGTTTCATCCTGCACTTGTGCACCTCATGTATAAAAAAGAAATTAGAAACGTCTACAAAATTCAGTTAAACCAAAAATGTTCCTGGAGTTCACTAAATGATCCTGTACGGATAAATAAACTTTAGAACAAAGCTAGCTTAGGAAAAAAACAAGGTTCTTGTTATAAAACATTTACTGAAAAACTTTGTATTTTTATCAAACAAACAAATGCCTAAACAGTTAAGTCCGTGAGTCTAAGTCTCAAATATTATACAACTTTTCACACAAAACAGAAACACACAGATGATACGTGATAATATTCTAATTCTGACATTTCTAATTTGGGGTTTTCTTAAGCTTCAACCCATAATCACCATAATTAAAACCAATAAAGGTTTAAAATATTTGGCTTTGCAAGTAATGAGTTCATCTGATATTTTCATTTCAAATTTTAAGTTGAATGACTGTGATAAATTAACTTTTGCACCATTTTTAAGTTCCACCTGTATATAAACTTGTTGAACAGTTACCACATGCAAAAGTGTTCAGTTCTTGCTGTTAATCCTCTGGTTTAGTGGTAAAAGTAAGAGCTTTGTTGAGTTGTAGCATCTCTAGAAGCAGTGACGATCTCTCATGTAAATATAAAATGCAAATGCAGAATGTGGAATGAATGTGTGTGCCAAAACAGCCTAAAATAGGAGGAGATTCTTCTTGTTTAAAGCATTATACAGTTTCACATTGAGATATGAGGGGAGGGCTGAGTGCGGCTTGGCTGGCTGTAAGCCTCCCTGTATATGAGGCTTGTTTTTCATTGACTGTGTCAGGAATCAAGAGGGCTAATCCCTCAGAGACTTCAGATGAAAGTTTCAAAAGAAATAATGAAAGGCATACTGCCCGAGGGTGCAAATCGGGGTGAACGTACAGCACGCTGGAAAGAACAGCAGCGGCGCACGACAAGCAGCAAAGGAAGAACATAACAGCTTCCCTCGCTGCCACCCCCACCAGTCTAACTATAAATCACATATTCTGTCTCCAAGACATAAACAAATACACAGCGGAGCACATCAAAAACTTGGCACAGCATGAATACTTGCAAAACGTGGCATTTTGCAGCTTGTTCTCTCAAAATATCTGAATGATCTGCAAAAATGATGAGAGTCTTTATAAAAAGCAACACGAGACCACTGTTTTTGCAGTGGGCCCTTTCCCAGAAATGCTTCCTTGAGTATCAGAACATCTGCAAATGTAACGTGACCAACACCTGATATTTACTGGATGTGTACAACACACATATTACACAAAAGCCTGAAGTTTATTCATTTTGTGCCCATCTGGAATCTTCCGGATGTGAAGTGGGAGTTTGAAGAATCTTTGGTTCTCAGGTGGAGTAAAATGGAGAGTTTTAGAGACATGGAACAGAATTAATTCCTGACTTGTTGAACATGAACATCTGAACAGGTGAACACATATTTCCACCTTTCATTTGTACCACAGAAAAGCATGACGGTGCCACGGACATGCCTGTTAGCTGTCTCTTTGTTAATATACCAGCTGTGAACTGTGACCACAGACTCATTTAGGCTGCAAGGGACAGTAGGTCCATTTGAATCCCCACAAACCCAGCCCTATTTTCATTTTTTAGAAAGACACCAGGAAATAGAAACCCATGTTTCTATTATTCTTTAGAGCAGAAAGATAAAATGAGCCACTGAGACATAAGTCACAGTTGACATGTTACTTCCAGTTGATTTTATGATGGGTTCCACAAACAAATTATTCATATGGCCTTGGCTCCTGCAGTAGATGAGACATTTAGTCTGTGGCTCCAGGGCTTGAGCTGCAGAAAATGTGCACCATACGTCTGAAATGAAAAAATTAGAATGCCACACAGTTCACAAACCATGTGCTATGAATGGAGAACACCACTAATAGTGCTGCTGGAGAATTACATCTGCATTCTGCTGGTCATGCATATGTAAATCTACTTGCTCCCTCTTCTCATAGCAATGACTTTCAGGAAGGACCAAGCATCTTGGTCCATAACCCTTGAAATTATTAATGTGCAAATAAGATGTTTTCATTTTTCTCACTGAAAGAAGGTGTTGTGTCATTTTCTTTTTAAACAATGATGTAACTGCATTTGCATCAGCCAAGGACAAAACAGCAAAGACTAGATTTATACAACAGGGCAATTTAGCATGAGGCAGCGATAAAACAAGAGGTGTTGATGGGAACAGACAGCTCTGCTGGTGATCTATCGGCAATGCCAGGATTTATGATCACAGACACCACAAGTCCCAACAATGACCACCACAGCTTTAGTCTGGCCTTGTCAGACAAACACACATGGGATTACATTGCGAACCTCATTTTCTGTTTCCAAAAGTCATCACCAACAGCTGTACACCAAAGTGTGTCTGAACAAGAGCTGACTGACCCACAACCAATCTGTAAAAGCTTGCATCATCCTCGTCAGTATAGAACAGGTTTTTTGAAGTAGCATGATGATATTCAAACAAACATGCTGCAAAAAAGAGAATATCTGTGTGTTGGAGCTGAATGCATTAACCCTCTCATGCTCAAAAAAAGTTTTGATAAAAGGACGAACAACTAAGTCCTTCAGGGGTACTTCTGAGTAAAAAAATGCTTATGAAATACATGTCCTTCTCAAAAAATTAGCATATTGTGATAAAGTTCATTATTTTCTGTAATGTTCTGGAATGTTGAAGTGTTGGTGTGTGTGTGTGTGTGTTCAGAATCTCTAGGCTGAGGCAGGCGGATCTGGGTGTCTGATGTTTACTAGGGACCACGAGGCTTCAGAAGCTCATGACATGAAAAGCCATCTTGTGCCGTGTCTACGTACCGTATGGAGTCTCCCGCGTTCAGATCCGGAATGCCAGGTCGACTCGAACCTTCCTTCAGTGCTCGGACTGATGGTACAGCTTCTGGAGCACGACAAACCAGTCTACGGATAGCTCCGGCAGTAGCAACAGGTCTCAGCGCGTTCAGCTTTTATTTTGAAGGAACCGTCGTCTTGTTGTTCAAATGACAGAATTTCCAGCTTGATAGTTCTCAGCTTAAAGTAGAAAGATACAGCTGGCCAGACTGTAATCTCCTTTAGCGATGATGATTCGAGAGCTGGTTGAAACTACGTTGAGTCTGTGATGTAACTCCGTTGGAACTCAGATGGAACTGAAGTTAAAATGGCGTTGCTGTTTTATTAACTTAGTTGTTTATAAATCTTAGCAAATCGGAGTGGACAATTTAAGTAAACAGCCCAGATTCTGCCCTGCAACAGACAAAAGCTCTGATTGGATGAGAACAATGTGTCATGCGTTCTTATGTTCTGTGGATCAGTCTGTCTGGTGCACAGTCCTGTTTATTCATTAAACACATCAATCATGACATCTTGATTTCACAGATCAGTCACCTGATTATTATTGATCAACATATGTTTTGATTAGCTTCATCACATATAAAGTTCTTGGATTAATTAATGAAAAGCGTTCTTCTTCTTTCTTCTGTCTGCTTTCCTGGAATGTAAACGTTCAGAAACAAGCACCCGACCTCGGCGATTCATGCACGCTGTTACTGTGTGAAGGGGCAGCTGTTAAGGGCAGACAATAGGATCTTAATAACGCTACACCAGGCTGGGAGTTTTTTAAAGCCTCAGGAATCTTTTGCAGGTGTTTAGAGTTAATTGGTTGATGCAGATGATTAGGTTAATAGCTCGTTTAGAGAACCTTTTCATAATATGCTAATTTTTCGAGATAGGAATTTTGGGTTTTCATGAGCTGTATGCCAAAATAACCAATATTAGAAACAATAAAAGGCTTGAACTACTTCACTTGTGAGTAATGAATCTAATATATATATGAAAGTCTAACGTTTATCAGTACATTACACACAATAATGAACTTTGTCACAATATGCCAGTTTTTTGAGAAGGACCTGTACGTATGTCGAGTAACCAGGTAGGTAGGTTTTAACGTTGCAAATCTGCAACGCCTGCCTCCAGAGGGTTAATGGAGGAACATCAATACAGTAAAAATTCAGTGTTAATGTCCAACCTTGCCTTGGACCAGTTTGAATTTCATTGTTGACAATAGGGTTGTCAAAAAACTGCTATGTTTTAGCTGGAAAGCAGGACTAACCTAACAAAGAATGGTGTTGTTCCATGCAGATCACAACCAAATGAGGATAATCCTAAAAATCGTTTTTTATTATCAATCAGAACTTCTCATTAAACAATGCCAGCACTCATGTCAAGTCCTCTTATGATGTTGTGTATGAATTCCCAACAGTAAATGTATGCATCTTTGGTGTGTTCTTGCTGTGTTGAAATTCTAATTCCATCTTTTAGTTCTTTTTAAAACACAGAAAGGTTTAATTTACCTGCAACGTTTCGTTTGCAGCCGGAAATGAAACGTTGCAGGTAAATAAAACCTTTCTGTGTTTTAAAAAGAACTAAAAGATGGAAGTAAATGTATGCATTTGCTTTTTAAAGATTTAACATCATAAACAGTGTAAGTGCATGTTAGCGCTCATCTGATAATCAGACATCCCATCCACTATCTCAGAAAACACAAACAGAGCTATATGGCTCAGAAAATATACAGTAGTTATGAGTTAGGGTTACCTGAAGACCCAGGGTCAGCTGTGCACATTTCCATACACATATGAGCAGAGTAGGCAGCTGTCTCTGGTTCCTCACCTGATTTACTAATAACTGACACCATAAAAAAGGTTTTCACAAGTGCTTTGTTCTGCTGACCCGGGGGTTAGTTTCACACACTGCCCCAGATGTCAGAAAACCTTAAGGTGAGTGTTTATCGCAGCTTTAGAGAAAGAGAGAGACATGTTCAATTGAAGTTTCATTTTCAGTGCCTTCAGTCTAAATGTGTTCCTGTCTTCCTGTGTTTACTCTCCTTCACATCACTGCTTCTGTTTTCTCTTGCTGACACCTACAGAAGGTAAATGCATGTGTGTAGAAGTCTGTCTGAATCTTTATATTACAGCGTCATTAGAGCTGAGAGGCCAAACTATCCGGTGTGTGATGGACCTTAAAGTGTGACAGCATGGAGAGTTTGTAATTAAAAATCTGTCCCCAAATTATTGGATCAATCTGTGATTAAACAGTGTCTAAACCCTGTCCTACGTGATCTTTCTCTCACTCAATTTAAACCTTTTACACACACACACACACACACACACACACACACACACACACACGCACACTGTTGACATCTCAATGCTCATCTTTACATTTTGTGCGGTTCGTTTATAAATAAATCTTTTTGAGTTTGTAGCAACATCTTTTGTGATTTTGCGCTGTGTTGTGATTTAGACATGTTAGCTGTACGCTGGCACCACATTTTGCTCCACAGATTGTAAATTATGTCCCTTTGAGTTGAGAGGAGAAATAATGTTTCTTCTTCGGAAGTGGGGGCCACACACAGAATAATTTAAAGAATTTATCATAGGCAGGACATTCTGAGTGCAAAGAGAACATTTGTCTTCACAGCTGATTCAGAACATAGCACCATTCCATTCAGGGAAGACCAAAGGGTAAATGTTCACATGAACAAGAAATATGGTGCTGGTGATGTTTGATAACTCCTAGACAGAAGTTAAGTTTATCCACCGTGTCCAGAGATAAAGATTCTGGTTTGCTTTTTCCATTATGTCCAGGATTTGCTGAGTTTTTACCACTAAAGTGTTGCTCAGTGAAAGACAGAAGCTAAACTTGTGGGAACACTGCTGTACACACAGCACAGTTGTGATAAGACTGGTCAATACTAGACTATGGTCATAGTCGTTATGCAGCGACATGATCTTTCTGGTTTGCACCGTTGGCCTCTTTTCTAACCAGATGAGTTTAGTACATATAATTTTACACCTGCTGCCTTTTATTGATTAAAAGAAAACTTTACACATCTGTAATTATGCAAATATAATTCTTATACTGCAGTTTAAAATGTTCAACATGTTTTTCTACATTAGGACCTCTGCGATGGACTGGCTCTCTGTCCAAGGTGTACCCCGCCTGATTGCCCACTGACCGCTGGAGATAGGCACCAGCACCCCCCACCCCACCCCCGCTACCCTACAAGGACAAAGTGGGTTCAGACAATGGATGGATGGATGGACATTAGGACCTCAAAAAGCCACACAGACAGTTTGGTAAGGGAAAGAGAGATTAACAAAAAAAAAACATCTCCTTGGGTAGCCCTGTGAGGTTTGGTTACAACCTAGCAGTATATTAATGTTCAGGATCTTTTTATTTATCATAGGTATACGTTAACATTACAATAAAATGTGTTTAACAAGACAAAATTAGCCACTTACTAATGTTCAATTTTAAATGAAGGGGAAAAAAAGCAATGATATTAAGTTCCTCTTCCAAGATGGTGATTAATGGATGCTGCTGTTTCAGGCTCAAGTAGCCTGATCTACATTCCTACCCTCACCTATGGTCACGAGCTTTGGGTAGTGACCTAAAGAATGTGATCAATGATCCGTTAGAGATAGAGTAAGAAGCTTGCTCATCCAGGAGGGGCTTGAAGTAGATCCGCTGCTCCTCCACATCAAGAGAAGCCAGTTGAGGGGGCTCGGGCATCTGGTGAGGATGCCTCTCTGATGATGTTTTGTGGGAGTGTCCAGCCAAGAGGAGACCTAAAGGAAGACTCAGGACACGCTGGAGGGACTATGTCTCTCGGCTGGCCCGGGAACGCCTTGGGACCAGAGCTGGCCCAAGTGGCTAGGGAGAGGGAAGTCAGAGCCTCTCAGCTTAGGAAGCTGTCTCTGCGACCCGACCTTGGATAAGCAGACAATAATGGATGGATGGTTGGATGGATGGATGGATGGATGGATGGATGGATGGATGGGTACTTTTGGACATCACCAGGGTCACTAGGTATCAAAACAACAATTGAGCCAATTTACTAATATTTCTGGGTCTGACTCATTTTGTTTGATTCTGTCACCATTCCCCTTTGATCCTGTGGGAAATGAATGTGGTTTAGAGAAAATGCCAAGCTAAGAATTACCATTAGGAGTAGTTCAGATGAGGTCATCAACACCTCTAGCTTTTGTCAAAACCAATCAAACATGAGCAACAGCATTAAAACCAGACCTTCATACTGTCTGAAAGAATTTCAGTGTTTTTTTCTTCATTTTGCTTTTCAAGTTTTATTATAATATTTTTAAAACTTTTTTTTGCAGTGTTGAGGAGATTACTGGACATTTAAAGTGTGTTTTTATATAAAAATAATGATTATCTTACCAGTTGTGTGAAGCTTCCTGAATAGCATCTGGTCTTAATGTCCTTCAGAGCTGATGAGTTAACAGTGAGAAGACCAAAGTGCATCACATCCGTTTTACAACAGCTGCTCTCACTAAAACTGAATCACAGTTTGTGCAATGTTCTATTAAAAATCTGTACACTGCTGTGGAATATTTATTAAAGCTGTTTAAATGGACTTATGTGACCATTTACAAATGCATGTTTCACCAGCAGCAACAATGTGCCATAGCAAAATGCAGCATTTCCAGTAAATCCACTTGATAATTATTATCATAAAAACAGCCATGTGAAACAAATGTTGCTCCAAACTTAAAAGAAAATATTAATTTAATGCTGCCATGTGACATTTAGCAGATAGGAGCAATTTAAGACAATGTCAGTCATGCTCAGACTGTTACGTACGGTTTTACACAGAACCATCATTCAAAATGGCAGAAAAATACTTTTACTTTTATAAATTGTAAATATATCAACACTAACACACACACACAACCAAAGATTGATGAGTCGCCTATCAGTAACTATACCCATATGAAATAATGAATGCAGGAGTCTTTTAACAACAAACAAACTGATTAATCTATGGACAATTAATTAATGGCTTTAGTTTGACACCAAGAGGCAAACCAAACACTTTGCTTCAAAGCCCGCTGAAGGTCACAGGAAACAAAAAAGCTGCAGAGGGACTTTTTTATCAATTCATACCACGTTATTAAAGAAAAGCAGCTCAAGCTATTTACCATCAATTCATAAGACCCAGCTGTCCAATTAGTCTTATCTGGGCTTTGCAAGAACAAAAAAGTGTCACTTAATATAGAAAGGTGATTAAAAATATTTGACTGTAACTGTCCAAAGAATCGGGAACTGAATATGTCACCAACTGTATGTCTAATTAAATAAAGAATTCAAAGCTCCTCTTGCACCACCATCATGAGTGATTGTCAGCAACATGACAAAAGAAGGTTCCAATTAAAGATGGCTTTCCAAAAGCCAAATGATGCCGCTGTGTCACATAGACACGGCGTTACACAGCAAGTGGGTGTGCTATTTAATTCTCAAGGCTGCATCAAACAGCAAGAAAAAGTAGCAAATGAGTCAAACACAGAACTAAATCAGCCTCCTAATGGGCAACAAAACAATAGGGAAGGGATTATTTTCATTTGCATTTCTTTTCTTTAGGATTCTGAAAAACTGATGGTGTATCTACAAAAGAAAGATGTGCACAGTGATTAGAGTTATGAAATTATTCTAATCCAAGTTAAAATGCCACATAATAATGGTTAAAGAGGCATGTTATGACTTTTTTATTGATACAGGTGTTCTATGGTCGATACAAAGCATGTTCATGAAATTCTTTACACTAAAATGTTCTCACATAAAGCCTTTTGGGTATTTTTATAATTGTACCTTTTTGAGGCCTAAAAGATGCCCATTTTGTGTTAACACTTCATGAATCTCTGTGTTTGCCAACTGTGGCTGTTCATGAAAGGTTGAGCAAGGATGTTGATTGTGGGTTTCCAACTGAAAACTGTACCTCTGTAACCTGAGAAGGCCCCACCTTCTCCCCCATCCTTTGCTGAATAAAGCCCCTGGGAAACTGAGGAGACTTGGGAGTGACAGGGGAAAAGCCTCGGAGGAGGTTTTTCCCTGCGTTAACTCTCCATTATTTTGGGGACTCAGGGTAAAATGTCTTCCATGTTGTCAAGAGTGTTTATTTCAGGTTCCAGGGTTATGGAGATTAAATATTACCTAACATTAAATATTACCCAACATCTTGGTGGAGAATGCGGGCATGCAGAGCTGGTGAGCTGAAGGCTTTCCCCAGGAACAGAGGGTGCCTGGTTAGCTCCATGGAGGGGGTTTCTGCGCCCAGCTCTCGCATGACCATTCATGGACATTACGAATAATCTACTCTCTCTCTGTGTGTGTCGTCCTTTAAGGTAATATGGGATAAATCTAAAATTACCTATCAAAGCCTTTTCAGCAGCTTTATTCGTGACATTGTCAGTACCTTCCAGAATGAGCTGTTTCAGGACTGGAGCTGGCCACGCCCACCCATACCTTGCTATAAACTGAGAAGTTACGATATCTAGGAGGGGCTCATAGTAGAGCTTTACTTCTCTTGCCTGGAGGGATTAGGGGGTGAGGTACTGCTAGATACATCTTGTTTTAGGCACATTATTCCTGAAACCAAATAATGACAGAAAATGGGTGGATGGGTCTTTCATTCTTCATTTGGAGTGTTTATAGAGGCAAATGGAGATCCACGTGGCAGCACAAAAGGATGCAACAGGTCAGCTGTCAATAATTTGCCCTCTTTAAAATAAATTAAATGATGAATGAACAAAGGAGAAGTCTCTGTTTTTACATATTTGTAGAGATCTATGATCTGCTAATTGTTGATGCTGTCTCTATGGTTAGTAATCCAGAAAATAACAATGTACAAAAATAATGAGATGCATGAAATTACATAGTAAAACAGTTGAGTGAGACGTTCTGGTAGATTGCAGATTTGCTTGTAGCTGGCTTCTTTTCCTTTTTAACTGTGCAGTTATGCATTTTTTAGAGAAGACAGAGCTAATTAAACAAAATCATAATAACAATCATTGGTTCCTAAAGGTGATGTGAGACCCCTCTATAGGCAATCAGGTGGGGGTCTTGAGAAGGCCTTTTGTTGCAAAATCATGTGTCTGGTTTTGAATTACTTTGTTATTGTAGTGCAATGTTAGAATAATAATATTCTGTACTACTTCTGTAAAGAGGCAGAGATGTCAAATTTGGCTTTTCATTTTAGTCTTAAACTGTTCTGTTTAGATTTTTGGAGCACGATGTTGTGAAACTGAAAAGCCACAGTCTGTTCACAACCCGTAGACAGAGCTCAGGAGTGGGGCGGAATGCACAGTTGTCTTTCAAACTGTCTCTTATGCATTTGGACAGTGTTTGGACCAATCAGACTGCATGTTATTCATGCAGTATTAAATGTTTATTTCATGCATTAATAATTTTATCATTTATAGTTTTATTCATGCAGTAGTACATTTGTATTCATGCATTTATTAATTGTTTTTCATGCAAGAATAATTGGATAAACTGTTATTTTATTCATGCATTAATAATTTGAAAATTTATTGTTTTATTCATGCATTTATTAATTATTTTATTGGTGCATTAATTTATTATTTTTGTGCATTAATTAATTATTTATTCACGCATTCATAATTTGATTAATAGTGGTTTTATTCATGCATTAATTTATGAATGTATCCATGCGCACATTTATTTATCATGCATTAATTTATTTAATTATTAGTAAATGTATTAACTGATTTTATTTATGCATAAATGTATTTTATTTACAAACATATCATTACTTAGAGGAACCAGTGGAAGAAAGTGTTCCTAAAAAGCCTAAAGATAAAAAGAAGAAACGTAACAAGAAGAAGGACTTGTTTACGGCTCAAACCACGTCAGGTTGGGAAACGGTGCAGAACTTGTCGTTTTCTGACCTGCTGTCCGGGTTTGAGACAGAGAACTGATTCAACGTCGTTCTAAATGACTTGGCTTTTGAGATGTTGGAATATTCGGATAATTAAGACATTTTAGATGAAAAACCACATCTACAAAAACTTGTTCCAGGGGGAGAAGGAGGTAAAAGAAATCATCTGACACCTGCCTGCAGACGCCAACCTTTCGAGTCATTCAAACATGTTAGATTTAATTATCTTTTTTTTTTACTTCATTAATGATTTTGTATGAATGTTTTTACATTTTCATAGAAAACTAAAATAGTAACAAAAAAAAGAATAAATAAAAAAATAAAAAAATAGAAAGCCTCCCCTTCGCTGAATCGCCATCTTCACGTGGTGGAGGGGTTTGCGTGCCTCCGTGATCCTGAGGTGTGGGTTGTTCAGGTTTGCCAGCAGCCTCTGGTGGGTTTGCATGACAGACGGGTCTCAGGAGGGGGTCAGACTAAAGCCATTTTCAGATTGACATTCTGGAATATGTGTGGATAATTCAGTCCGGTTTTTAACTAGAACTGTGTTTTCAGACACACCACTTTTGTACCTGAACTTGTTCTTTCGGCTGCCTTCACACAGTAGGGAAAAGTTCCAGATGTCTGAGGGGGAGGGGGAAGGAAGGCTGTACTAGCTATTGCGGAAACAGAGTGTGGCGGGCGTACATGCGTCATTTACCCAAACAAAGCTATTCAATCAAACATGGCAGGCGAAGAGATAGAATTCCTCTCACTGATCGGACTTAAGTTAGGCATATTTCTGCGCACACGAAGACACATAAGAGACCCGGATGATGAAGCTCAATGGTTAAAGGAATCACGAAAGTGGTGTGAAGCACTGTGTCGCGCATCTAGGAGATGGTACCGTAGGAGGCGAGCTGCCATGGTTCGCCACATGCTACAGAAGCGAGCTATCTAGGTGCGCATAGCGTCCCCCGGTCCCCTCCTCCTCCCCCTCCTCCCTGTCCGGAACTTGACCTCATCAGTCTGAAGCAGCCACTTCGCCCGTGACAAGTCCGGTCCTGTTACTAGGGGCTTCGTCCGGTTTAATTATGGAAAAAGTTATCCGGATGTTTGTATGGGGCGACGGTGGCACAGGAGTTAAGTGCTCGCCCCGTAATCGGAAGGTTGCAGGTTCGAGCCCCACTCAGTCTGTCGCTGTCGTTGTGTCCTTGGGCAAGACACTTAACCCACGTTGCCTGCTGGTGGTGGTCGGAGGGACCGGTGGCGCCAGTGCTCGGCAGCCTCGCCTCTGTCAGTGTGACCCAGGGCAGCTGTGGCTACATCGTAGCTCATCCCCACCAGTGTGTGAATGTGTGAATGACTGATTGTGTTGTAAAGCGCCTTGAGGCGTTCCAGGACTCTAGAAGGCGCTATATCAAATACAAGCCATTTGTATTCAGACACAAAGGTCTTAAGTACAGAGTCCCAAACATTTCTGTTTTTCATGGCCTGTCTGAAGGGGGCTTCAGAGAAATTCTAACACCTTTATGGGAGTAGACAGCTAGCAGCTTAGCTTACACTGAAACAACAAACAAGTGTGTTTTAAACAACCGTTTATTAATAAAGTTATGCTTTATGCAGGTTCTTCTTCCCCGCTGCCCCGTGACCCGACCCTGGATAGTGAATGGATGGATGGAAGGTTCTTCTTCACTAGTTAATGTCACATTAACAAGCTAAAAGCACTGGTGAGGATGCTCTCAGTAATAAGACGAGGTTCGACTTCCTGTGGTGCCTTGCTCATTCGACTGACATTTTAATGCAAACACAAACTCCATCATGTTGATTACACAACTCCTTTTATCATAAGTGTGAAACATCTGTAGGTCGAAACATCTACGGCGTTGGAACGCATCATCACTGATTTTTCCTGGGATCCTCGGGTGTTTCGGGTCCCTCAGCATCAGACAGCCCAGCCAGGGCAGATCAGGTTCTGACTTGAGTTCCAGATGAGCTGCCCCACATTTCAGGCCTTTTTATCTAAATCCACCTGGACTCTGGTGGATTTGAGAGTAGAGAGAGCTCTCTGCAGCCTCTGTGGTAGATTGCTGACTGTCCTCTTTGTAGCGCCTACGATGCTCAGGAACAATTTAGCACAGGGAGTGGGCCACAAAGCCTCAAGATTCAAAAGTAAGTGTGTGTGTGTGTTATGCCAGTTTGTTAACAATGTGCATTTGTGTTTACAGAAGCAGGTAACACCCGCAATTGTTTTTGGTAACACCTAAACTTGTTTGGGCCAATGGTAGACCTGCTGAGGCTCCAACGGAGCGTGGCTAAAACGACCTGCAGAGCAAAGTCTTTATCTACTGCTACGGTTTGTCCAGATTAGGTGATCATTAATGACACCTTACACAAATCAGCAGGGAAGCTGTGAACTGCAGGAAATTAAATGGTATTGTAGCTAAAACATGAAATGACTTCTATAATGTGAGTGAAAAAAGGAAACCAGATTTCACTCAAATTGCATCCTTGCACACTTTTGCACATCATTCCAACAGCTGATTGGTTTGATTTAATTTACTATAGTTAACTCTTAGAAAACACTTCTACACTCTTCTGCAGGCGAGTTGCTACGTCTCTGCTGGTGCCTGTTGTGATTGGAAGTGTATAAATCATAGAGCAGGGAAGCTGACAGCCGTGATGGTGCTCCTCATAAACACTGCTGACCACTGGCCATGCCGTTGTATTTCTTCATCGGCTCTCCCATCACAGACAAGTGCTCAGGGCACCATCCACATCTTCACCAGAGGGGAGAGCTGAGCTCTCTAACAGAAAGGAAAAAGCAGCTATAAACACTGGAGTGGAAAGCTGAGAGTTGTGGTAAATTTAGATACAACAGCACCGAGGTAGAAAAACAACATTTGATTGCAGCGAGTTTGCATCACACTGTAATGTGGAACAGGCTTTTGTCAACAGAAGCAAGCCGGGCTGCTATGATTGGATGTTTGCCTCACATTAATATTTCTCTCAAGGCTGTTTTATTAATGAAAATTGAAGCAAAACACAGACTCTATAGTGTTGTACACAGATAAAGTGGTGTGAAAATAATCCAGCAAGACAGCAGCTATTTGATTTAGTGGTTTGCAGAGAGGTTCTGTTGCTTTCTGTAATGCAGACGGTTTGCACACAAACACTCTGGGTTATTTCTTTAACAGCCAAAATAAGTGTAAATCTATCTATACCAACATCTGCAGCTGTTGTTTTTGGAGGTTTTAGAGTACCTGTATTATCTAGATCTAACCTGTTTTTCTTCTCAGCATGTGTCACTTTGTTAGTTTTTAGTTACATTTACTTCTGTTTTTATGATATCAGTCAGATTTATTCATGTTGTATTGGATTAGGTTTTCCGCCATTTTTGTTTCACTTCTAATTGCTTAATCATTTTTTATTGGTTCTTCTTATCACATGGCTGTCCACAATATTTGATTACCAGACCTGTTTGTCATTTCTGAAAATATTTCTTCCATCTGACCATAATTGGTTGAGTTTTTTCATCTCTAAACTGCAATCTGTATTTTTTACTCCCTATTATTTTTTGTCAACTTTGGTATTTAGTCTCTCTGGTTCCACTAGATGCATTTGATTTGATCCTATTTATAATTTCTGTCTACCACTGACTGACCAAACACTGCTTCATTGTTAAATGATCTAATTCTTCATTAATTTTTTTTAACTTTTTTACTTTTTACTGTTGATAAACATCAGAAAGTTGAACCAAATCGGTCAAGTCACTCCAGACTCCAGTAAAAACAACAAATCAGCCAGTGTTGTTTTTAGTTGGAATCTTAATCTTGATGAAGAAAATGCATTTCAGTCTTAGATTTAGTCGACTAAAACTCAAACAGGTTATAGTCGATAAAGATTGTTGCTTTTAGTTTGACATAAACTTAAAATAAAAAAGCTAGCCTTATTGAGTTCTACTGTGTGGTGGAGTTGCTAATGCTAACAGTTAAGTCAGCTAGATTATGGCAAAAATGAGAATCATGATTATTTAGACTCAAATTGAGATCTCAGTTCATGATATACATATATATATATATATATATATATATATATATATATATATATATATATATATATATATATATATATATATATATACACATATATATATTTAGTAACTTAAATTTAGAGGGGATAAACAACTTGAGTTGAACCATACCATTTACAAGTGGGTCCTCTACACACATCAAAAACAAAAATTCAACCAGGATAGAAAACAGCATTTCAATGCAAGACATTGAAACAACAACATCAACAACAACAACAACAATAATAATAATAATAATAACAATAACAATAATTATAATAATAATGACGCATCAGCCTGAGGAAGTCTGCAGCTGCAGACGAAACGTAGCGCGGGAAAACAGGAAACGAAACTGTTTCTTTGTTTTAAAAAAGGAACAACAGCATGGAATAAGCTACAATGATGTTCTGCTGAGCTGTGGTGCTCTCATGGAGGGGACCATCGTCTTGAACACTGTTGCTAACCACTTAAACATTCTCTCTCTCCTGATAATAACATTTTACTCTCTTTTACACAATAAAGTTTATCTCTCACCAATTAGAATTTTTACTAAGAAATCACAATGTAACCGTAGAAACATTACTTGGTATATGTTGTGTGTGTGTGTGTGTGTGTGTGTGTGTGTGTGTGTGTGTGTGGGCATGCGTGCGTGCGTGCGCGCTCTGTCTTCTCGATCCCCAGTGAGTCATGATGGATGGTTGCTTATACTGAGCCAGGATCCTCTGGAGGTTTCTTCTTCTTAAAAGGGAGTTTTCCTCTCCACTGTCGCTAAATGCTTGCTTAGTATGAGGATTTCTGTAAAGTCACTGACACTAGTCAGTGACTCGATGCAATTTGCTGGGTTCCTTATATAGGAAATTTTTTACTGATTGGGTTAATGAACTGACCTGTATTGGAATGTTTACCATGTTAATTGCCTTGAGACGACTCTTGTCATGATTTGGCGCTTTATAAATAAACTCGAATTGAATTGAATAGATTTCAGTCATTCAATCAATTAAAATGTATTTGTATAGCACTTTTCATACAAAAGAAAATGCAGCTCAAAGTGCTTAACAGATTAAAATGACCCAATATAACCCATATTCCCATCCCTTCTTCAGTTTAGGTACAGTCTGACCTTTCGACATCTAGTCAACATCTGGTCAGAAAGGAGACACAACATTGCATGTGTTCCCTTTAAAAGAGCTTTGTGGCACTTCTCCTCTGACCAGATTCCTTCCTCAATCCAGTACCGCCATCTACTGGCGTGTTTTCATTCCGGCAGCTTCTACAAAAGCTATATATGACGCAGTAATTTTGGCTAGTCGTGTGTGCCTGTCTGATGTCCAACGCAGCTAAACTTCCTCCACTGCCTCTTCTTACGCGTCCATATGAACCTGGGCCCTATTCAGGTACACCACACCGAGAGCGCCCGGATCTATTGATAACATCACATGACATGCAGATCTATTGGCGTAAGATCAAAGGTCATTCTCGGGCACCTGGAACTGATAGGGATCTGAACAATCCAGCAGACTCTCTTGCCAAACAAGTTGCAGCTGTTGGTACCCCATGGTCCTTCAACCCCTTGTGGCTCCCTGACGATGTGACCTCTCGGTCAGACCCACCAAATGTGTGTGTCGTGACTCGAGCTCGGGCCGCTAAGGCATCCAGCCCTCGACCATCTGATGGTTTTGTGTCTGTAAAACTAGTCTATTCTGAAAAAGACCTTGTCAGCCTACAGTCCCAGGATCCTGCTATCAGCAAGACGATCCTGTACCTTTCTGATCCGACAGCTCCTCTGCCTTCTTCTGTCGAGCTTGATTCCGTTCCTGAGCTCCGTGCTCTCCTCTGGGTGCGTGTCACACTGAGGATGGTTGAAGGGTTGCTGATGCACGTCTCCAAGCCTCCGTCGTCGCCTGTCCTGGTGGCACCACAGTCCCTGGGGGGGGGGGGGGGGGGGTATGATAGCACAAGCTCATGATTCTCCTTCATCTGGGCACAAAGGGGTCAAGGCCACGTTCGGTGCCCTGAGCCAGGTTGCTTATTGGCCGAGGATGCGTCGAGACGTCTCAGACTACATCCAGAGCTGTTTGCTTTGCTGTCAATTTCAACCATCTAACCCCATCCACAGAGATCCTCTTCAGAGCAGAGGGCCATGCACACTGTGGTCTGACCTGCAATTCGATTGGGTGGGGTCCCGACCAAGTCCACAGCAGAGGTAACAAATACTTCTTGACTGTGACCTGTGCATTCACCAAATGGGTTGAATGTGTAACTGTATGAATGTATGAATGTATAAAAACAACTGTGACAGGTACCCCCCCCCCCCACACACACACACACTCACACACACACACACACACACACACACACACACACACACACACACACACACACACACACACACACGCATACACGCACACAAAACCTAAAAAAAACGCATAAGTAAACACTATGCTGAGTTCAGAAGGGTTAAGTAATGAATGACACACCATCAGGTGAGCCATCTGCCTCGGCAGCAGTTGATCGACGGCAGTAAGCCAAGGTACCAACCCAGGGCGCCCAGGGAAGGAGGGCGAAAATCCCTACCACCGCATAAGTACACCCTAGGAGCACCCAGGCTTCCACAGTCAACCATCACCTCTGAGGCAGAGGGCCCCTCAGAGAAAACACCGGTATGATTAAAATAGGTTAAATGAAAATAAATAAACAATAATATTAATATTAATAATAATAGCTAATATTAACAGTAAAATAACTAATAATAACTGATGACAAAGATAGTAAAACACTTTAATACCACTAAAATGAAAATTATAAAATAACTAAGTTAAATAATAAAACAGGAAATGCAGCTAAAAACAGATATCAATTAAGAGCTCTGGTAAAAAGGTGTCTTAAGCCTGCTCTTGAAAACATAAATATTCTCTATGACCCTGAGGTCCTCTGGCAGCCTGTTCCAGAGAGGTGGGCCATAAAATTGGAAGGACACCTCGCCATGGGTATGTGTCCTGACTTTTGGAATCACAAGGAGACGGCTGCCAGAGGAGCGCAGAGATTGCGAGGGTTCATAAGGTAAAAGCAGTTCCGAAAGATAAGAAGACCCAAGACCATTAAGACACTTAAAAACCATTAAGAGAACCTTAAAATCGACCCTGAAACATACGGCGAACCAATGCAGCGATTCTAATCCTGGTGTAATGAGCTCCCATCTCCTGGTCTTCATTTCCTCCCCTTAGCAAAACCAACGGAGATTGAACGGGTACAGAGCTGTAGAACCGTTTTACAGAACCTTGACAGGCCACCGGCCGATCTGCCGACCTCTCCGCCTGGCCAATTTACTTCGAAAAACCAAGGACCGCAGCTCCGAGATGTCTGTCCGATGACCTAGCCTGGAGCATCCTGACTTGCATTATGTGAGCTGTAAGGTCTTATATAGACATGTGTGCGTCTTTCCTAATCAAGTCCAGTCAGTATAATCAAACACAGCTGGACTTCAATGAAGGTGGAGGACCATCTCAGGGAAGATCAGAAGAAATGGAAAGCACCTGAGTTAAATATATGAGTGTCACAGCAAAGAGTCTGAATACTTATAGGACCGTGTGATATTTCGGTTTGTCTTTTTTAATAAATCTACATACATTTCTAAAATTATGGTTGCTGCATGTACATCAATGAGGAAAAAAATTATTTAATTTATTTTAGCAAATGGCTGCAATAGAACAGTGTGAATAATTGTCTGAAGGGTCTGAATACTTTGTACCCACTGTAGTTTCTATCAGAAGCTAATACAGGAGATGGGTGTGTAGGAAACTATTTTCATGATCAGCCTGCATGTAAAAACTCAGAGTGACCAATTAAAATCAGGAAAAAAAAGTTTCTCAGTGAACTACACCTTTAACCCTCCCACTGTCCTAATGGGTGTGACCCTGCGAGGAAAGTTGACCACGAGCACAACTGAGGAAGATGGCGGCGTCAGTGGTGTGCACGGCAACACGTCTCTCAGCATTTCGCTTTTGTTTATTTCTATGTGTACTATTTCCACTGTTTCGAGATGTCTCAAGTGTTATTGTTTACAATCGCCTGTCACTTTTCAAAATCAAGGCGCCTTACGAGCTACTTTGGAACAGTCGTTCAGCGGGAGGACGGTCTTCCAACATTCCTCCTCCACCTGTCACTGCCGCACCTAACCAGTCACGTCTCATCCCTTGTTCTCCGTGGAAAAGGCCTCCTAGGACACGCAGAAAGCGCACTGGCCTGCTGGTGAGACTAAGAACAAATCGACTTGCCACCGATGGAACTTCGGGCACGTTGGATTTTACCTTTCGATGGATCCGCTCGGTTACGCCTGGAAACTACAAGCTGGCAGATCAGCTGATTGTCACTCATCGCTCCGAGCGTGCACGTCACAGTAGACGCAGCATGGATTTTTCCAACCTTCACTCCTTGCCTCGTACTCGGGATTTAAATGTGGATGTTACCATCCATATGGCTCTACTAAATGCCAGATCGCTGGTAAACAACACGTTTTTATTGAATGACTTTTTTTAAGACCCATCAGCTTGATCTTATGTTTTTGACGGAGTCCTAGATCCGGAGCGGTGAGTCTATGCCTCTCTCTGAACTTGTCCCTCCAAACAGTTCCTTCTTTAACACCCCTTGGATCTCTGGTAGGGGTGGAGGTTTGGTTACTATTCATAATGATAATTTTCGCTGCAATAAAACGCCTCATACGGAGTACTTTACAGCTTTTGGATACCAGCTTTTTGAGCTGCGTCTGGCTCCACCAGTGCTCTGTGCGCTCATCTACCGGCCTCCAAAGATAAACAGAAACTTCATGAAAGAGCTCTCTGACTTTGCGGAAGGGATAGCACTTAAATCTGACTCATTTTTAATTGTTGGTGATTTTATTATTCATCCGTGCTGTGATAAAACAAATAATTGGTCAAGGAATTTTTAAATGTTCTTTTAATCTGGTTCAGTGGGTCACTGCACCGACACATGAGTAAGGTCACATCCTGGACTTGGTATTATCATATGGTTATGACATCAGCATTGCTGATATAACTAATCTTGGGATCTCTGACCACTTTCCCGTTCTTTTTACTGTTAAACTGCACTGCCCTGTGATGAAGAACCCTGCTCCTGTGTGGAGAAGAATTCTGGATGATACGGCTGTGTCAGATTTTTCTGCTGCTTTTGTTAATTTGGGAGTAATTGATTCTTCGTTGGATTGTGTCGAAGATCTGGCAGACTGTTTAAATAGGACATGTTTTGATGTTTTAAACTCTGTAGCTCCACTTAAAGCGATACGCTCTAAATCAATGAATGAAGCCACCCGCACACTCAGACGTGAGTGCCGACGCGCTGAAAGGAAGTGGAAAAAGGACAGTTTGCATGTGTGTCTGCAGTCGCTGCGGGAATGTTTGTCTGCTTTTCAAAACTGTGTAAAATCAGCTAAATCTCAGTTTATGTGTAACCTGGTATTCGCAAACAGCCATAGACCCCAGGTTCTTTTTAAAGTTTTTAACAGTATTGTTAATCCCAGAAATGACAGTGGTGTTGCTCCCTCACAAAATTTATGTGACAAACGCCAGGCTTTTTGTCTTAGATAAAGTCCAGGAGATTATGTTTATGTTTATGTGCTTAGCAGACGCTTTTACCCAAAGCGACTTACAATTTTTTATTTTTTATTTTTTAACCTATAGGGCATGTTGTGATCCCTATAGGTTAGGTCCTCTATTTCATTTATTTCTGTTTCTGACCTTAGTTCTTGTCCTCAGCGCTTTTCCTCCTGGTGCCAATTTGAACTTGTCTCTTCAGAGGAATTATCAGATATTGTTCATCACTTGAGATCTTCTTATTGCCCCTTGGACTGTCTTCCATCTTTTATGCTAAAAAAAAAGGCGTTTGACAGTGTTGGTTCCTTCATGCTGATGTTAATTAATACTTCCCTTTCTTCAGGTCGTGTTCCCCAATGTTTTCAGCAGGCCATTGTTCAGCCTCTTCTCAAAAAGCCAAATATTGACCAGACTGTTCTCTCAAATTTTAGGCCAGTTTCAAAAATGACTTTTCTGTCTAAAGTTCTTGAAAAAGTTGTTTACTGTCAGCTTCAGGACTACTTGCCCCTTAAACAACATTTCAGAGAAATTTCAGTCAGGTTTTAAGCCCCGTCATAGCACTGAACGTGCTTTTTAAAGAGTTTTTAATGACCTTCTTTTAATTGCTGATTTGGGCCAGTCAGCATCTTTGGTTTTACTTGATCTGTCGGCTGCTTTTGACACCGTTGATCACGGCATCATGTTGTCCCGCTTACCCCAAAATTCCACTGTCTACGCTCCGCTCCGGCACGAACTCCGCAGCAAAAACGGTCCCGTTGTAGTCAATCAGAGCTGTTCCACTACTGTGACCATGCGGCGCAGTGCGCTGCCCGCCGTTCCGCCATCCTGCAAAAATAGGATTGATTCTATTTTTGCCGGACGCCGGAGCACCTCCGCTGTCAATGAACAGAAATCACAACCGCCCAACAGGAAAGGGAGCAAACACAACTTCTGTTATTTCACAATAAATCGATAAACAAAAAGCGTTTTGTTTCATATGCACAGGTTTAACAACTTTTAACAACTATCAATGGCGGTTGAACTTTAAATGCATAAAAATAAGCCATAAATACACTTTCCACTATCAAAGCAGTCACACTTTGTTGATCCAAACACTGCTGATCTCTCAACACAAATGATGGGCAGATTAAACAGTTCATTTCGATGCTTCTCCCACACAACGGGTGTTTGGATCTAACTTCCGCTTGTATTGCTCGGACTGTATCGCAAGATCTCGCGCATGCCTGTTTGCGCACCTCAGGTCTCCGCACCAGAGCGGAACCTGTTGGGTATTTTAATTTAGCATTCTCCACCAATATGTTGGGTATTTTAATTTAGCATTCTCCACCAATATGTTGGGTATTTTAATTTATACTATTGTTCTTATATTACCTTAAAGGAAGTCAGGATTGGATTCTTAATTTGGTAAACAGACAACAAACTCTGCAAAGTATGACACATTGCAAAGGCCATAACATACATTACAAAGCTCACTTTGTAACGGGTGAGAAAGAATCAGACCATCAGACACAGCGGCCATTTTCCTCTCACAAAGGAGCCGAAGCTTGTGGAGTCAATTTATTCAATACATAAACACACCCACAATTCCTGAAACACCCTTCTTTGCCTTTAGGAAGTTTACAAAAACCACTGGAGAAGTTTCTAGTAGCGTGAAATTCCCCGTCTGACCAGCTTGCTTTAACTAATGGAAAAACACCTCGAAACCCCTCGAGCCGAAAGGAGTTTCTGAAAACACCCAAATGTAAACAAGTAAACAAGTAACTTAAGCAGCAAGGGTGAGTGAACTCTGGTTGATAAACTAGGTCAGGATTTTTCCTTACAACATTTCACAAAGGAAAAGATTTCACAACAAAGATGAACAATTAAAAATACCTAACAGAACCGTTGTAGAGCGAGTATAGTATATTTGAGTTTGGAAGCGAGCGGCAGCGGAAAGCGGGGGCGGAGCGGAGATAGTGGAATTTTGGGGTTAGAGTCATGCGTTGGTCTCAGAGGTGCTGTTCTCCAGTGGTTTAAATCCTACCTTCACAAGAGGTCATTTTCCGTTAATCTGGGGCCATTTACCTCGAAAACAGCTCCTCTGACATGTGGGGTGCCTCAGGGCTCCATTTTGGGTGCAGCACTTTCTTCTTTGTATATGCTCCCCTTAGGCTCTATTTTTCAGATGTATAAAATGACTTTTCACTGTTTCGCTGATGATCTTCAGATCTATTTGTCACTTAGTGATGCCAGGTCAATTAGCTCATTACTGGAATGCTTAAAAAGCATCAAACAATGGATGTCCATTAATTATCTTAAGCTCAGCAATCAAAAAACTGACATTTTACTATTTGGCAGTCCTAATCTTTTAAACAATGTTGTTAGTCCTCTTGGTCCCTGTTCTGGTTTTCTAAAACCCGGTGTTAAAAACCTTGGTGTGTTTTTAGATGGTTCTTTTAATCTTCACAGACATGCGAGTGCAGTGGTCCAATCAGGTTTTAATCATTTAAGGCAGATAGAAAAGGTGAAGCCATACCTTCCTGCTAATGTCCTCGAACATGTCATCCATCTGTTCGTGTCCTGCTGATTGGACTACTGAAACTCCCTGTATTCTGGCCTGGACCAGTCCTCCGTACACCGACTTCAGCTGGTCCAAAATGCAGCGGCCCGCTTGCTGACTGGAACCAGCAAGCGGGATCACATAACCCCGGTTCTGGCCTCTCTCCATTGGCTTCCTGTCTCTTACAAGGATCCATTTCAAAATTTTACTTTTTGTTTTTAAATCCCTTCATGGCCTGGCCCCAGTTTACATCTCTGAGCTGCTGTCTGCTTACGTCCCTGCCAGAACCATGAGGTCCAGCTTTCAAGCTCTTTTAACAGTTCCAAAAACCCACCACAAGACTCGTGGCGACAGAGCTTTCTCTGTGGTTGGCCCCAAACTGTGGAACAAGCTACCTCTCAACATCAGGACCACACAGAATCTAGAGCAGGGGTGTCAAATATGCGGCCCGCGGGCCGGATCCGGCCCGCAAACAGGTTAAGTCCGGCCCACGAGATGGTTGTGTAAACTTTAATTTCATACTTTACAATGTAGAGTGAAAATAAACTTATCTTTGTGAGCAACTTTCCTCTGTAATGAGTATAAATAAAAGAAAGTTGCGCTCAAGGCTCACACAAGAACTTGAATCACATCCTGAAGTTGGCCGTCACTCAGGATGTGACTTCTGATGTTGATGTGCTGGTGAAAGCTAAAATATGTAAAGTAAAATGAGTCAAATCTACTTTAACCCTCTGATGCATGAATTATGAAATCTTCAACCATGATTTTTTAAACATTTTTTTCATTCATCTTTAGGTGTGAATGAAACAAATTTCAACAAATATTTTTTGTACCATTTTGTTAATTTCCAAATACTTTATTACATGTCCATCTCAGTGGACAACGTGCATTCTGAACATGAAATATGTTGGCTTGACTTACTGAAGTCCAAACGGAGGGGCTCACATGAAATAAAGTCATCAACAGCTGTGCTTAATAGCAAAAATAAAGAAATAACAATTTTGAGTACCTGTCCACTGTAGTGACCATTATGCACCAAAGGGTTAAGCGCTGCATGAAACTCATCTAGTCATGTTATCTGTAAGCTCTGAATCACTAAGGAATGTTTTATTTATTTATTTATTTGTTTTCAAATTTTCAAGTACACTTCAGGTGTTTTACTATTTTGGATACATTGTTCTCAGGCTCCAGCTTTGTTTTATATTGATTGTATTAAAACAAAGAAAACAATCTGAAGTTGTTTTTAATTTACCAGTCCGGCCCACTTGGGACTAGATTTTCCTCAATGTGGCCCCTGAGCTAAAATGAGTTTGACACCCCTGATCTAGAGCATTTTAAATCCCTTCTTAAGACGCATTTTTTTATTTGTCTTTTAATGCAGGTTGACTTGAGCATCTAAATAGTTTTTAAAAGTTTTTATTATAGATTGTGACTGTTGTGTGCTCATCTTATTTTAGGTTTTTATAGTTGATTTGTTGTACCGTGATTTGTTTTACCTTGTACAGCGCTTTGGGTGTAGCTCTGCTGCTGTAAATGCGCTCTATAAATAAAATTGACCTTGACCATTGAGCAGGGTAAATGTTAAATGGCCTGTATTTGATATAGCGCCTTCTAGAGTCCTGGAACCCCCCAAGGTGCTTTACAACACAACCAGTCATTCACCCATTCACACACAGATTCACACACTGGTGGGGATGAGCTACAATGTAGCCACAGCTGCCCTGGGGCGCACTGACAGAGGCGAGGCTGCCGAGCACTGGCGCCACCGGTCCCTCCGACCACCACCAGCAGGCAACGTGGGTTAAGTGTCTTGCCCAAGGACAGACAGACAGACTGAGCGGGACTCGAACCTACAACCTTCCGATTATGGGGTGAGCACTTAACTCCTGTGCCACCGCCGCACCTCACCACTGCCACATGGACCCAAGGGATAAACCATCAATCCTGCTCAATGGTCAACTTTCCTCGCAGGGTCACCCATAAAGACAGTGGGAGAGTTACAGAAAAAACAATGTTGCTGGCCACTAACCCAAAAATAGTCCTAACACAAATATTTATTATAACTATTTAATATAAATTGATGCCTTTGATTAGGGATAATAGTCCTGTACTTTAGCTGCCACAATAACAGCCATAACTTTGTTTTTAAAACATCTTTAGCTAAAGCCAAGTTTTACTTTATTTGTCATCACCAAAAGTCAGATTTTAAGTGCTTTTTATTTTAATAACTTTCCATAAAGTTAATGAGATGTGAATTGTTTTTGAAGTAGCTGCTTTTTCTTCAGGGCACGATGGACAAAAACCTGATGATTAATAATCCATGTGATCTGTTTGATCCCCATCATCATAGAAATCATTTTCTTCAGCCTAATTCTCATCAGTGTAAAAAATGCTGCCTCTGGACGACAGCACACCTTACTTTGCCTCTAAAGTCTCTGTTTCTCTGACTGTTTTGATATGGACCACATCTCCAAGACCATGTGTTGTTAGTTGAAAGGGGAGAATATCATTTCAAAGCAGATTTCAAGTATCTGGATTAGATTTCTTCGGGTAGAACTGTTAACAGAAGTACTCTTCTCATGTTAGAAGCACAGAAGGGAACTGATTGCAAAATGAACACAAGCCTTAACCAGGTTTCTGCACAACATTTATTCACTTTGGGGCAACATTTCGTCTTGTGCACTTCAAGGACCCCAGACATGAAAGAGGGCTTTAAATGAAATGGACTGTGGAATGAAAAGTATAGTTTCATTATGAAGTGAGCATCACATTGCTGCTTGCCTTTATGCCAAACGCAGTGATTCCTTTGAAACGCCAGATTATGCTCCTATTTCTGTCTCTGCTCCATTCAGAGAGAATCATTTTTATCCTCTTAGATAGATAGCTTCATCATTGTATGTAAATGAATCTGGAGCTTTTTACCCATAACCCCCATGTACTAAACTCATGACACATGTCTGCATTTCTTATTAATATGAAGCATGCTTAATAACAGTGTTTCTCAAGCTTAATTAGAAATACATGACACAAAGGCAGTGATGGAGTATCAGTACAAACACATTAATTATTAATGCAGTCGGCAGCTTATTGGTCATTTAGCAGTAATTTCAGGCCTGGGCCCTTAAAGAACAGAGGAAATTATGTGTCAGATTGGTTGATCTCCATTTTAAACACCACCACATTATTTGAATTGTACAGCAGGTTGTGTTGTAATGTTCAACTGTTAAGGGAGAAGCAGGAGGTGTAAAAGCGTAACAGTGATTAGAGTTATTCAAAAAGAAATATCTAGTATTGTTTTTCATTTCATTGTTTCAGCACTGAAAAACCTACACTTGATTTTTATGAACTTTACACATTCACTATCCCTCTAAGCGTAGCCCTCATCCCTTCCACCTGCAGTTTATAGACTTTTTCATTGAGATTCGTTTTGTGGTATTACATTGAAACTCAGTTTGCGGGAAGAAAGCTTTTTTTTAATTATAAAATGTGTTCTTTGTTTTTACTATTCAATCAGAGAAACTGCACTATACAATAAATAGACACAATAAAAGCAACGCAGAAGAACAATGGCGGAGAGGGTGGTGATGTGTAACAGTTTGCTCAGTAGCTGACTTTTTGTCTGATTCTGATCCGCGAAAAGGCCGTCTGCAGTGAGGCAACAGGTGGAAAACTCTGGAACAACCACTGCCCCAAGCCCCCCCCCCCCCCCCCCCCCCCCCCCAACCAACCAGTGCGTGACAGGCGCTAATGTAATGTTTCCTGCCCTGCTTGGGACAACAATGTTAAAATTACTGAGGAGTTGGAGGCCAGCTGATACCTGCTACTGAACAAAAGAGCATCCAGCTGAACAAAGTCGATCTGAATAGGGCTGTTTGAAAAGTGGTATAATTATCTTAACCACTTATTCCTCAGTAGGGTTCCTAGGAGCTGGTGTCCAACACCAGCAGTCAGTGGCTGAGAGGTGAGGGACAACCTCGAAAGGTCGCAAGTCCGTCTAAGAGCCAAACAGAGACACACAAATATTCACACACACACTCACACCCAGGGACTATTTAGAGTTTGCAATTATGCAAAAACATGCATGTTTTTGGTCTGTGGCTGAAGGCAACATACAGCTCAAATAAACTTTGTTTAAAATGTTACGTAGTAAATTTTGTTGTTGTTTAGTACATTTAGTGCACGCCTAAATAAGATAAAGATTAAATGTGATCTACGAGTTTCACTGGTATTTAAGTTCTTTTTAGTAAAAGGGTTTATCAAGTCAGTTGGGGTTAAGAGCCAAAAATGGTTCTTATGATTATTCACTGATATGCAATAGCGTATTCTATAGTAGCTAAAAATAGATTGTGACGTAACGGTGCAATGCATTGTGGGATGTAGGCCTAGACAAGGAAACATGAATTCAGCATGAGTGAGTCCCTCCGCTCATCTCAAAGTTGTATTTTTGTCTCCTGAAGACATTCAGGAACTAAGCACCACTGTTGGAGGAAATAAATAATTATGGAAATAACTTAAAATGTTTGCAATATCACAGTTGTTGAAGACATTTATCTCATCAACATGTTGTTAGATTATCTTTGCAGAGATGTCAGTTTGCTTCATCCAAAGCCAGCCAGGGTTGTTTTGGGGGTCAGAAGCTAAAACGTTCTGGAACGTGTGCCCCAGTTGGGATTTCATCAAAGCACGGACAAAATGAAACTGAATACTGTTACAATTGCTACAGTAAGAAAACCTAGAAACTGATAAGCAGAGTGGATCTGTGGATATAAACAATACAGAATAATTTGCATAAACTTAGCTGCTGACAAGTGTTTATCAAAAGGAAATGCAGCTAATTTGAGCTTTGAGAACATAAAATATCTCAGCTGTGAAGATGAGCTTGACTGGTTTTGAGCTAACTGAGTTTCCAAGATTTTTCTCTCTGAGAACACTTTAAAAGTAAACAACCACACAGTTCCAGGTTATTCCCCAAGCTCCATACCTGTCAGAGGTTTCAGTTGTAATAATAAAAGAAAAAGCCCTGAAAATGCAGGAAGGCCAAACACGGTTTTAGGTTCCTCTTGAGTCTTGTAGCAACAAATCAAAGTCAGGAACAAGATGTCAGAAGTCTACCTGACCTGGACCGTAATCCCTGGGCGGACTCTTTCAGTTCAACATGGACATTTTTAAATATCTTGAAATGCCTTAAATAGATAAGAATTCAACATGGAAAAGTGTGTTTGTTGCAGATGAAAAAAGGGAGGTCACACTGTGTCTGCTCCATGTGGAAAAAAAATTCACTTATTTATCCGTAAGATTGGGAAAATATCTGGAGCAACCAAAACAGAACTAAAGGCAGTTTCGTTATGCCAATAGCAGACATGGTTAGATGTGGCAAACTGGTTGGTTCACATCATTTCATGCATCCAGCTAGTTTTTCCAAAAGCAAGTGACTGAAAATACAACTGATGTTTCTCCTTACGTGTGAAAATGCAACTCTCATTTGAGAACATGTTGTGATTTAATGGCTTATCCTTCATAAAATGACTCAACCGACTGCCACCTACACAGGCAGTTGAGAGCAAACATAAGCTTGTGTCACTAATGGGGGAAAAATATCCCCTGATGTTGTAATCTAGGTCAAAATAGCTTCCAAGTGTTTCTTAAGCTGAATGAAGTTCTCGTCCTGATTTCAACACCATAAGAATCGTTCTCAGCCAGACCTTTTTGTGAGCCCGTTTTAGTCAAAAATAATTCTGAAGTTAGGAGTCGTTGGGGATTTTCTAAACTTCAATCTCAGATTTTTTTAAATCTCTTTGCTCAGCTACACAGCATATGAACAGGTCTACAGAAATCAGCTCAACGTTTGGAATTGTGTCAACAAATGTGAATTGTTTGGAGGAGTAAAGCGTGATGCATATGAAGCAGTCTGATTCATACGTGCTCCGTTATCAGGCAGGCAGTCCGTGTTGGTATTGCTAGGACTACAATGTCAAGCAGTGGCGGAGCTTGATATGTGCAACATGTGCGGCCGAACAGGGCGGCAGTCTGCAGGGGGCGGCATTTAATTTCCTTTCCTTTTTTTTTTTTTTTCTAAAAATTTTTTTTTAGCATCAACCAATACATAAACAAAACATAGAAATCACATGTTCTTAATAATGATAGTGATGGTAATAATATTTCTGTAAAAAAAGCACAACAAAGTGTAACCCATATCAACTACTCCCTGTCACATGACCCACGTCAGCTGATGTGAGGTCCCTCTCCTGATTGGCTCCTTCCAAGTCGCGGCAACCATGAAAGCTGCTCCTGCCGTAAGCTTGTTGCTTGTAGAACGGCGTTGGAAAACAAAGCGTTTTTTTCCCCCCAATTCATTTATACTCTCATTTTACCTCAGCGGTAAGTGTTCTTAACATCTACCAATAACACCCTTTTACTTGTCAGTGACCAGTCGATCGTTTTCGCTATAAAAAATGACCTTGTTCGGCGGAGTTCCCACCGCGAGCAGAACTCTGGTTCAAAAATGCTGTTTTTGAAACACTTTTATTTACTTAAGCACTTTAATGGGCTTAACTTGAAACCAAGAGCAATCGAATGATTATTGTTATGTGTTGCCTTGAATTCGGCTATGCTGTCTGTCAGACAGTTGTTTTCCTTTATTGTTGTTTTTGTATTTGTTTGTAGCAAACGCTACTGGAATGCATAGATTGAGCTACGTAGCCAAGATGATTAATAATTGACCTGTTGTACATTCGTGATATGTTTACCGGTAAACTGAAAAGAACTTGATGTGCTAATGAACGTTTCTCTGGCCTACAGGTCAGGTGTTTTTCCCCATGTTGAACTGATCTTCTTCATATTGAAGTGGCGAGCTGGTAGGACCATTCTTTATTTTTGGAATCGGGAAATTAGCTATTATTTACCCCATGAAAAACGGAGCGGCAGCGGGCCGCTGGAGGTGCCCTGCTAGTATGATCCCGTTTAAACTGTAAACTGCCATAAAATAAAAACTATGATAGCTAGAGCGGTCTTTTTTTTTGCTGAAAGTTGAGACTCTCGCCTTTCAGCACATCTGTACTGTACAAGTCGATGATGCCATCATGTTGCGTTAAGTGTGTCTATTTCAGTAGAACTTTGACAAGTGGTGAGAAGGTGGCCAGGAGCTGGATGTTGTATTCGGTTAGCAAACGTTGTTATATATACACTCCACACAATTTGAAACAAAGTTGTAGGTGTAATGTTTTTGCGTGTGTGTGTGTGGGGGGGGGGGGGGGGGGGGGGGGTCACAGGGGGATCTCGCACAGGGCGCCATTTAGGCCAGCTCCGCCTCTGATGTCAAGCTGCGAAGGTACCTGATCCTGCATGTCAGGATTCAGCAGGAAGTGGATTCAGCTGAGCAGCAGAGAGGAGCTGACATGCACCTTCATCACTTGGCTTAAGGAGACTGAGGCCGAGGAGAAGACAGCGCTGGTGATGAATGGGCTGCAGGCCTCGCCTCCCTTCTTCCTTTGACAGAGCGGCTGTAATCTGTTACAAAGCCACCGTTGCCTCTATTAACTTCTGACACATGCACACCTGCACACTCAGTACTGCTGACCTTCCACTCCTCTTTATTCAATCCCATTTATTCCCACTCCAAGCCAAGTGAAAGAGAAAGTGAAACCAAACACTTTAATGTGCATGCCAACAGTCAACTTTGGACGGGATGCTCGTCAGAGCAGAGGCAGACTTGTCTCAAGAAAAAGAGCTGTGTTTTTAAAGCTGTTTACAGGACACCCACGATGCTGCGAGATGTCTACGTGAAATCCACAGAAGGTAAAAGTAGGATTTTTGAGTCAACACTTGCATCAAAGACTATCATAGACTTAGTTCTTTGTGCTTCTTTTTTTTTTTACTAATAACTAAAGTTAAAAATAAAATCATAAACACTGCAACAATTAAAGCCAAAAGGCTGATTAAAAATTAAAAAGTCCATATTTTCTTAATATAATGAAAACTCACTTAATGTCGATGTTGAGTTAAACGTTTTAACATTCTAACTCAAAATTTTAAGAAAATTATAATGAGTGTGACTTTTTTCTCTTTGAAATCTCACCTAACACACAATGGATGCATAACAAGATTCAGATTAGATGAAAGTCTACCATCAGAGGCCTTTCGGTGCTTATCGAACATCTCAGTGGGACAACAAACAGATCTATTACTCATGCTGACTTGCAAAGGACCAAGAAGGCAGTTATCAGAGAAATCTGCTTCGGGTGATGAATCTTAGGAACACTCAACACATTCTGTCATACTTTACATTCACATAAAAACTCACCTTCGCTTCATCCACAGCTGGATACACACAGAATCAGCTCTGCGTAACAAGATCCGCCGGTCTGCAGGAGAAGAACTGAAGTTGGAATTATTTAATCATTCATTTAATTTATGATAATAACAACAAAGAAATAAATGGAGATTAGTTTTAATGCAAAGCTGTATTTAAATCTGATTTAACCATTTTAAACATGGAAAAAAAATATTTCCAGCTGTTCTGAAAACATCTGTCAGGTCAGTAATGTAGTTTGGTTTGAAAATCCATCTAATCAATATCTTTCTCTGAATCGTCAATAAAACAATTGCAATAGTACATTCAAGAACATCGGCCCAGTGGTTGCCAAGCAACAAACACAACACCCTGATGCCTCATATCACTATGTGGATTTTTCAACCACACTTCTCCTTCTGCAGCTCGTCCAACTTTCCAAAAGTCTTTTTTTTTGGTTCAATTTTTCAGCTGAAAAATGAAATGTTAAGGATGTTTGCAGCTCTACCTACATTTCTTCAGCCCTGCTGCAGTAAGCAGGAGGCCATTTCTGCTCCTGCAACAGACTTGTATTCTGTATTTCTTTGCCAAGATGGATTTTTGAACATGTACAGTATCTGTGTCTTAACTGTTTGTTCTGAGAAGGAACGACAAACTGATGCTTGTGTTTGCTGAGTAGAAAGCGTGTGTAACTCTGGAGCTCAGGAGTTCAGCACCACACTTGGTTTACAAAAAAGAAGCTGTCAAATATTTGATTGCTTTTAAAAATATGACAACAATGAGATGTTTGACAAATTGAGCTGCAAAGTTCCACCGTTAATTATAGGAACACAGAGGGAACCGATCTTCTCATCCTCTTGGGTCGAACTCGTTCCCAAACTTACAAAGAAAGAAGACAGTCTGTCAAAATGAGTCTGAACACAGACGCTGCAGGTCACAGGCCACTCACGGCATTTAATCCTGACTTGAGTCTTTAATCCTGACTTACTTTTAGTTTCATTTCAGTTTGTTCTGCTGTCACAGAAGGTTGCATGCCCCTCTGTTCTAGTTTAATTGGCACTGAGGGAATTACAAACAGGCTTTGTTTGACAGCAACAGCAAAATGAAAATGTTGCTTTTATAATACTTGAGTAGTGCAGCGGTCATACGATCAGTTTTTCAAACAGAGCCCTTGGTTTGTGGAAATTATTTGAAGTAGAAATCAAAGGTAGGACCCAAACCTCCATCAGAGTGCTTCACGGTGCTTAATGACATGGTCTGGGGAACAAGTTTAACCCAAGACATGCAGAATCACACTGACACAGATCTCAGGGTAAAATAATGTTTTATTAATGAAACGGGAACTCAGGGTACACTGGAAAAGACCAGTGGAGGTAGAAAACGGGAGCACAGCGTCTGAGGAGGGGAGGGCAGAAAACAGGTGAGTCCAGGGAGGTAAGTCTAAAACTAGGTGGGTGCAGAGGTTTAGACTTACTGGGAGCTGGCAGGTAAGGAGCGAGGGAGGGTAGGTTGGGTCCCGGGGTGAATCCTCGAGGGGAGTGTCCAGGACAGGGAGCGAGAGGAGAGCAGGAGAGCGGGCTGACCGGGAGGGGACGA
>NC_091745.1:4356211-4401211 GCF_043380555.1 Nothobranchius furzeri | reverse complement strand
GCCTAATCCAAGACATGCAGGACACAACACAGACCAAACGATGAGAGAAAAATAAATTATTTACAAAAAGAGAACTGAAGGTGCACCGAGTGTCAGTGGTTTGTTCACAGACACGGGAGCTCTGCGTCTGGAGGAGGGAGAACACTGGTGAGTCTTTGCAGGTATGCCCTGAGGTCCATTTATGTCCTAAGGTAGGTTCGATGGACTTAGTTAGGTAAGAGTAGCTGGCTGGAGGAGGGAGCAGGTCGAGAGCCGTGAGAAGCGCAGAAGAGGGAGCAAAGGTGGAGGTGAGCAGAGCGTCCTGGTGGATGGGAGACACTGAGCCGAAATGTCCGGTGAGTCGTTAAGGAGAACGGTGAGTGGGTCCTGGAGGTTCTGATTTTCCAAACCCAGGAGTCCTGAGGTGAGTATCCAAATGGCTCAGCATCCAGAGGGAAACACTGGAATCCTGGAGGTGAGAAAAATCCAAAGTCAACTCCAGGAGGTAAGTAAAATCCAAAAGTCTAAATCCTAGAGCAAAACACTTCTAGCAAAGATTAATCCTAGAGATCCTAGAGCACAGGCGGGACTCCTGGGTACTACCAAGCTGTGGCAATCTTCCAGCGTCGAATTGTGTCCTCCATCCACCTTATGTAGGAAGCACCCCGCTGATTGCAGATCAGGAACAGCTGGTGGCACTCCCTCTCCAGGCAAGAGACTCAGAGATGTTAAGTGAATGAGGAGTACTCACCCCGGCTCATGACACCTAAACCTGAAGGAACTGATCTCAGGAGGGAATTTGAACATATTTTGCACACTTTTAACACCAAATCATCTAAATGTGAGTGACTGGTGATGGTTACTGACTCTGGAGACTGTTTCAAAGCACGATTCAATATATCTCAAACTCACTTTAAAGGGATATTTTGCAATTTTTTTCATTTTTTAAAATCTTTTTCTTGAGCCAGTGTGTAAAAAAAATAAATAAAAGAAATAGGGGTCGACAAACTTTTCCCATCAAACAGCCATTTTGACCTGTTTTCCACAGTCAAGAAAATGCTGGGAGCTGCAACCGTCGCACCATTGTGGGTAGGCCTACTGGCCCTGGGCCCACCCACAATGTACTTGGGCCCACCCTAAGCCAGCCGAGAGCTGCTTTAACCGATCACAACAGCTGACAGCAACCAATACTGGTTGCTCATGTACATCAAAGTTATCTTTCAACAGAAGATAATTAGTAAAACAATCTGCATTAAATTGATCCAGAAGTTGTAGCCTGTCTGTGCTACAATATTTTGATATATTCACCCTGTTAGTGGTTTTAATATTATTGAGCAGGTATCGATTTTTGACACGTTGTGGTTCATTTTCATGCTGAGCTGTATCTTGGAATGATGACACAATCATGACAAAGCCTTGTCTTGCCTTTAAGTTAAAAAAGATAATCGGTTTATTACAATCCAGTCCATGTCAGTACAGATACATGCACAAATGTGGAGGAGATCCCAAGGCCAATCTGATCTCTCCCCAGCCAAGCCCAAAGCACACTTTTAATCCTTTGGGAAAAATGTCCCCTCCCGTATAGGGAGATGAGATGAGAAACTGCATCTCCTCAGAGTACCTAACCAGTGGCTCGTGGTGTCGCATGACAGTTGCTGTCTCAGGCAGAGCTGATCATCTGACCACGTATGGTAAAAATTTTATAGGCAATACATTTGTTTAAGCTTGCTGTCTGCATGTGCCTCTGAGGTTAAAGGTTATCCTAGGAGGTAAACAATGGCCTCCTTTTGTCATACCAGACTGAAATGCTTCATGTGACTGACATTATACTTGTTAGTCTGAACTAAATCCAGGAATACAATATTATATGATATTCCTTTATAGATGATTTATAAATTGTTTACAGTAACCCAGGGGTGGGCAATTATTTTTTCCATGGGGCCACATGAGAAATAGAAAATATTGTGGAGGGCCAGGCCAAAAGGCTGAAGTCAATTATGCATAATAGTAATGGTATTTCTTGATAAAAAGCAGTAAATACCATCGTTTTTTCAAGCTGGTAAGAGTAGACTATATGTTATAAATGAGCAAAAAGGAAAAAGTGAGGTTGGCTTACAAAAATGTGATTTATTCAAATTTCCCAAGGCAATGGTAAACAAAGTGCGCATTTGGTTTTTGTTAAACATTTGTGACTTATATTAGTTAACAGTTTCAGTCACATTCACTCCAAAACACATTTTGAGTTTCAAATATTGTTGGAAAGAGGTTCTTGGCATTCTACAGACACACAGTATTGTCTGTAAAATAAAATCACTGAACTGTGATCTTGAGAAAGAGGTTTCAAAAAAAAGTGTCCCAGTTCACTGCTAGTTGCCTACATTTGTGGTCCAAACACCTTATTTTGTGTTTTTAAGCGATTTTTTTCTTATTCAATGAGAGAAATCTAGTCTCTGCTGGGCTTTAACGAGTGCATCAAAGTCAGGTTGAATGTCTGAGGTGGAGATGCGAAGCACAGCTGACAAATGATCATCAGTGAGAGAGGATCTATACCTGGATTTTGTAAACTTCATCACTGAAAATGTTTGTTCACAAATGTAGGTAGAGCCGAAGAAAACCAACATCTTCTGAGCATGTCTCCTCAGGTTTGGAAAGTTCACCTCCTTAAGAGAAGAGTAGAAATCCAGCAGAGATCCTGAATCTCTGCTTTCAAGTCCCAAACCCTCTTCAGCACTTTCCCCAGGCTGAGCCATCTGACAGCTGTGTGGAGTCCTCCAAAAGAGCCACAAACTGTCTGTGATTCATTGCCCGCGCCCTGATGAAGTTTATTATTTTAGTAACAACATCAGTAACATGGTTGATTTTTAGCACTGACTTGCACAACACATGTTGGTGTATAATTCAATGCAAAAACACCTATTTTTGATCTGCATCGATTTCTGTCACTTTATCTTGCGTTTCAAAAGTCCGACATTTTTCCCTGTAAGATTTGGACAACCGTCTGTTGTGACACCTGACAGTCTCTCCCATTTCAATCCCAGAGTGTCCGCGCACGCATTTACCTCTGTAAAAAGATCACTCCCTGTCGTTGTCCCTTTCATCGACCGCATTGCTGCCAGCTCCTGTGAGCTCCGTTATCCCCCAGACATCACAGCTCCCGTCTAATGAGAAAAAGTCCAAACTTGCCACTTCACGTTGCAGCTGAAGCTCCAGGTTCCCCGCAATGTCCTCGATCCTCCTGGTCACGGTTCGCCTGGACAGCGGGATTTGCTCAACTGCGCCTTTTTTTTCAGGGCATATTAGTGCTGCAGAGTCCACCATGCACTCTTTGACAAACTCTCCCTCCGAAAACGGCTTGCTGTTTTTAGCTATTTTGTGGGATATCACAAAGCTGGTCCTGGTTGCTGCATCCCTGGATGTGTGAAGCTTAGTAAAAAGCCTTGCTGCTTTTGCAACTTTGCTAGCAAAGCTTCGGATGTCCGTGCCCTCTCAGCATCAGATGAGTTCTTGTATTTTTCCGAGTGTTTCTTGTCGTAATGCCGACTCAAATTGTAGTCCTTAAACACGGCAATCTCCTCCCCGCAAACCAAACACACGGCTTTACCTCCGACTTCATTAAAAAAAAAAAACTTAGCAGTCCAATTTTTGTTGAAAATCCTGTATTTGGCATCTTTCTGTCTTTTTCTTTTTTTTTTTTTCTTTTTTTTTTTTTGCATGAGCGGACATTTCTGGGGCTACAATCACCATGTCAACCGCGGGCACTTGTTGCTATACGTATTGCGTCATTGTGCACGTAAAAAACAACTTCAAAATAAAAGCAATGCAGCCTTAGCCCATGCATGAGGTAAAATGAGAAAATACATTTATTTTGTAATTTCCAATTAACCTTACGCGGGCCAGTCAAAGTCAACCAAAAGGCCGTATGTGGCCCGCGGGCCGTAAAATGCCCAGGTCTGCAGTAACCCATACGACGATGCGCGCACTGCCCGCTCACTACAGCCGTGGAATACACCTCATCAACACTCACTAACACTATATTGGAACAGGTGGAGGGAGACTAGGGGTATTAGCACACCTCTGTTGTCGCTTGGCTTCCTGGGGCAGGAGGCTAGGAGGGAGATCCGGCCGTCCGGTTGGGGTCTGGGGTGGTGGGTTGCTGTGCTCAGCGTTGGGCGGGGGAGCCTGCTCATCAGCACCCCAGCAGAACGGGAACCGGTAATGGTTGTACCCCATGTGCAGCAGTACCGGGACCAGAGTGAATACAGTGTGTATGGGGAGCATGAGTGGGTGTCTGGCGTGCATTTTTGTAAGTCTTTATGTGTATGTGTGAGCATGAGGGAATGTGTGACTGTGTTTGTGTATGACTGTGTATGTCAGATGGGGCCTTTGACTCCTCCCTTCTCCTGGGACTTCTTTTGATGATATAGATCTTCGTCTCCCCTCTCCCTGCCACACCTGGTGTGGAGTGAGGTGCCTTGGTCTGCCTGGGTTGTGGCTCCCGGGTCAGGTGGTTTAAGATTTTTGGCATCTGCCTGACCATTCTCGGTGGCTGCCTGGTGGGGTCTGGGTCCCTGGGCTCTGCTGGGTACCCGGCGGGGGTGGTCGCCCCTGGGTCCCGGGTCATTGGGTCCCGGGCTTGGCCGGCTAAGGGGTGGGAGGCTGCGGGCGGGCCTGTGGGCTTGCCGTCGATATCTCCCGGGACTCTGCCGGCTGCTGGTTGTGGCTCCCCGGGGTGATCTTCTGCACCTCTGGAGGGGTGCGGGGGCTTTTCTGGTCGCAGTCTCCCTGGAGTTCCTGTGCTCTGGGGCAGCTCCTGGATCTCTGGGACTTGGAGCTCCCTCCGTCTCTTGCACATCTCTAAGGGGCAGATCTGTGGCCCCTCACACTCTCCATTGGACACTCCTATAGAGAAACCTTACATAAACAAGCGCGTGTACACACACAGGTGCTCACATAGTGCCCTCATAAGTATGGACTTGGGCACGTTCAACACATGTCTTAAGGCTATGGTGGGCACTTAATGCACTGTGATTTATTATCGTGTGATTGTTCAGTTAAAATTGTTTAATGTTGATTTTGTATTTCTTCATCAAGTTGACACAGTTATAGCTTGATCTTGTTGTATTGTTGTTGTGTCCCATTTTTTTTGTTTGTCTTTTGTTTTTGTTTATTTTATTTTTTCTTTTGCCTTTCTGCAGGTCTAGAAGCAGACTCTTGTTCATTATTGTTTATTTTTGTTTCTGACCTGCAACAGAGAATGCCCTGTCCCCTCTTAACTTTAACCTAGCCTTAGGAGCCTCAAGCAGCAGCTGGTTCTCAGAGCGGAGTGACCGGGCCAGAGCATATGGCTGCAGTAACTCCACCAAATAGGCTGGAGCCACACCATTCAGCACCTTAAACACCATTACAATAACTTTAAAACAAATTCTAAAATCAACAGGTATCCAGTTGGAGAGCAGCCAAAATTGGTGTCACGCATTCATGTTTTCTTTTGCAGTCCAACAATTTAACTGCAGCATTCTGAACAAGCTGCAATCGGGTTACAGTACCCTTACTTACACCAAATAAAACGGAATTGCAATAGTCGAGTCATGAGGTAAAAAAATCATGAACAACAGTCTCAAGGTCACGTCTAGATAAAAATGGCTTTACTTTAGCCAAATGTCCTAAATGATAAAATGAAGAGGATACTACAGTACCCACATGAGCATGCAGAATGCACTGTCCATCTTCATGCCAAGGTTGACTGCTAAAAACACCCAGATAGGAGTTCAGTTCACCGCAGTCTACATTGGAAAAATGAAAATGTCCACTCGGTCCAAACAACAGTGCCTCTGTTTTTCTTCCATTGAGACACAGGAAGTTTTCTGCCAACCATATCTTGATTTCTGCCGAACAATCCAAAAAAAATTTATCGTGTGGTCACCGGCGCCATCTAGAGGTAAGTACAATTGGCAGTCATTGGCAAAGAGATGGAATCCAATTCCAAACTTTTGTAGAATGTCACCCAATGGGAGAATATGAATGGAAAACAGCAAGGGTCCCAGTATAGAACCCTGCGGTATCCCTCAAGGCAGATGTGAGAAGCCCGCTGAGAAACCACCCATCCTCACACAAACCATCCTGTCACGTAAATAAGATCTAAACCAATTTAGGGCTTGCCCAGAAATTCCCACATAATGTTCAAGGTGATGGAGCAACACTTCATGGTCTACGGTATCGAAAGCTGCGGTGAGATCCAATAGGACCAGCAGCACTGGACTGCCACGGTCTGTTGCAAGTAGAATATGATTTAAGTCCATGATTAGGGCAGTTTCGGTACTATGCAACATTTTAAAACCTGATTGGAGGGTCTCTAAAATATCAAAGTCCTTAAAGAAGTACATTAGTTGAGTATAGACACATTTCACCTTTTGTTTTAAAACATGTTTAAACTATTCAAAATACAAATCCAGGATCTGTCTCACTGGATTGTTATCATTAAAATTTGTACTGAATGAAACTTTACATCAAACAATATTGAAAAGATACAAAAATGATCCAAACAATTGTTTCTTTTTCCTCCTCATTTACAGTGATGAAGATAACAGTGCAATGTGCATGGCTCTGGTGTTAATCAAGTTTAAATGTTTCTCTTTGCAACAATCTTCACACGAAGGCAAAACAGTTAAATGGCAGGGTTCTCATTGACTGTATTTGACTGTTTATTTTGAAGGAGAAACCTCAAGGCTTGGTCGTTTTGAAAGAATTACCCCAACACATGCAGATGTGCATGTGACATTTTAATCGTTACGCGCATCGCGGAGGCAGCTAAATAAATCAAAAATCAAAAATAATACCTCACACTGCAGTCTGGTTCCAGCACATTTATTGCATGTTTTAGATCATAAACACAGCTGATTTGTTTAATTTAGTGATGAACCACTCTTGTACTAAGGAAGGCTGAGGAGACATTTCAGCTGTTAATTACAGTGTTTAAAAGATGAACGCACAGCGATGAGATAGGTTTTGCTGTCGGTTCTACAAACAGACACTAGGGGATGCTAAAAGCAAGCCAAACCTGCCTAGTCTGCCTGTCTATTTTCTCTAAGGCTTTGTTATTTTATGGCTTGATTTGTGATTATCAGAATTCTTTGCTCTCTCTTACAGAACGCTGGCTGCAGCAAGAGGACAATGTTATTTTAAACGAGTTGACTACTAATTATTTAAAATCATCGTATTGCTCAAAGTACAGGGCGAGGAGGAGGAGTAGCAAACATTTTTCATTCAGACCTATCAATCAATCCCTTACCAATTAATAGTTACAGTTCTTTTGAACATCTTATTCTTAGTCTTCCTAATCCATTGTAAAACTGTAAAACCACTCTTGTTTGTAGTTTTATATCGTCCACCAGGCCCTTACTCTGAGTTTTTGGATCAGATCTCTGATTTTTTATCTGATTTGGTGCTACATACTGATAAGGTCATTGTATTGGGGGATTTTAATATTCATGTGGACAATGAAAATTATAGCCTCAATGTAGCCTTTAGTAATATGTTAGACTCAATTGGTTTTAACCAAAGAATACATAGCTCCACCCACTCCTGTCGTCTTACATTAGACCTTGTGCTGACTTATGCCAGAGTGTGAGGAAATAACGATATTTCCACATAATCCAGTCCTCTCTGACCACTTTTTGATAACCTTAGAGTTTTTTTCAACTTAGTTCTCGAGACATGCAAGTAAATTTAGTCGGTCTCTATTTGACAACGCTGTTGTATCCTTTAAATCAACTATTCATCTTTACTGTCTTCAGCATGTCAGAAGAACATAGCAGAGGGCAATATTTTCATTTCTAGCCCTTCACAAATTGATTATTTAGTTCATAATGGTACGTCTTCTTTACGTGTGGCGTTAGATTATGTTGCCCCTTTAAAACAAGAAAATAATTAGGTACAGGAAGTTGGCTCCTTGGTTTGATTCTCATTTACGAACTTTAAAACAAAAGTCTAGAAAACTGGAGAGAACATGGCGCTCCACACACCAGGAGGAATTCTACTTATACTGGAAAAATAGCCTTGGACTTTATAAAAATAAGCTTCGACAAGCTAGAACTGCATATTTTTCATTGCTAATTGTTGAGAGTAAGAATAATCCTAAATTTCTTTTCAGTACAGTTGCCAAACTTACACAGAATCATAGCTCTGAAACATCTATTCCCTTAGCCCTCAGCAGCAGCGACTTTGTGGGATTTTTCACGAGTAAAATGTATTCTATTAGAAACAAAATCATTAGCATCCTCCCTTATGTGATTTCTTCTTCCTCAGTAAGTGAGGCACCATCAGAGGTAACTGTAGAACCTCATCTGGGTTTGAACCATTTTAATCCAGTTGAGCTTTCTCTCTGAGCTCTTAAAACGTTCTGATAATTTTCTAAACAATTCTCTTGGTTTACTATACTTTTTTTGTGAGACGAGTGACTGTGTGAGCATAACATGTGTTACTATAATTCAGTAGTGAAGTGTGTTGGATGGGTCATCAGCTAATCAGAGCTAAAGGGGAGAATGTTTACATTCAAGACCAGTGAGGAACGAGGAGTATGTGAGCCGGCCGCAGACCTGGAGACCCGCAGATTCTCTGCTGCAGGCGTGAATCTGCAGGTCTGCAGCTATATTTTTCTTGAAGTGAGAGTGGGACTTCCCATTTAAGGAATGTCCACTCACCTGTTCACTGCTCAGACATCAGATCATTAATTCAATCTGGTGTAACACACCTTTAAGTCTGTGTCAGCTGATGCTCTTCAAGTCTCTCATGATGGAGAAGGTAGCCTGTGAATATGTGGACCACATTAACAGGTCAATTTCCTGTAACTATGGCAACCATGACAGAATGACTGAGGGAAACAAAAAAAATGCATCTTCAGTATTCAGCAGACACATGTTATAACAGTGACGAACACAATATGTGCTGGAGAATTAAAATAACTGCTAAAGGTCCAGGGTACAACAGCACTCAGTCCCATCTTGATGGGAGCTGTCACTCTAAAATCAATTTCTGTTCAGATGATACAATTTCTTATTTCATGACCACACACTGGTGGTTGCTATGACAAAGAATCAATCCTAAACTGTAACAAATGGATTCTGTTCATGCAGGGAAATGGTTCCCATTTTTCCCCAGCTGGTCAATACACATTTGTGGTTGAGTCCAAAACTCTTTAATGAATGTGTGCTGGCTTGTTTACTCCGGGAGACACAGAAATAATGTCAGACGACAAATCTCTGCCTACATTTTGCAAACTCCATGCTATGATTGCAGCAAATTTTTGAGGCTCATCAGGTGTTTCAGCGGGGTGAAGATCATTGTGTTTTTGTTTTCTCACCTTCCTTATTTGTTTTTTTGAAGGCTGGAAGACTTGCATGAAGTCTGTAACACACACACAATAATAAATGGAGCCCTGCAGAAATTAAATGTCTTTTTCTCTTGTTGCACTAAAAGGATTTCACACATAAATCTGCTAAGTGGTGTGAGAGAGTTCAAAGCATGGGGCAAAATTACAATCAATACATACTAAAGCTCTTAATTTAAACCCTTATTTATGTTGGCTGCTTTGTTCCTTGATATTGATTGATGTGCTAAGTTGCTAATGTGACATAACTTAATAGACAGAAGAACATTCTGTTAACCTGCAGAAAGAGCACTTTAAAAAGTCTCTCATAGCTTTACGCTTTCTGTCCATATTTGCTCTTCCCTCCTGTTTTCTTCACATAGACTCAGTACAGGGACATCTCAGTTAATGATATTGATCCATAATGTTGAGGGTTGTTCCTCTCAGACTGCAAAGCATGGATGTCAATAAGTATCCATTTACAGTGGCGTCCAACAAATGAAGAAGGAATTCAATTTGCCAGTATTCATTCAAAAGTTATTTTGTTCTGGTCTTCCTGACATCCACCATCAAGCAAAAGCAATGTGGTGGAACCCACAGACAAGCTGGTGCTGACAGGAAACGCTCCTCCATTACTGCAGGGACACATCCATCCTCACCCACAGTTGAGACAACACATACGTGTGTGTTTTCACCCTTACTGAATTACACACATTTTCTTAGGTATATACTGACCAACCAAAACCAAATTTTTTATTTTTTGGAGCAATTGAGACAGGCTCCCTGTGTGTGTGTGTGTGTGTGTGTGTGTGTGTGTGTGTGTGCGTGTGTTTTTGTGGCATATCTGGACTTTTGACCTGAATACGTACCGACATTACAAGGACCTTTGTGTCTTAGGAGGACTAGGCCAAGGTCCGCCTAAATCATGGTATGTATTTGCTTTTTTAAGTACTTAAAAATAATTTTTTCTCATGGATTTTGGGCAAAACCTATACTTTACAAGTGGCTTTATAGTTTGGATTGTGTTTTGACACTTAATAATATATAAACAGCTTTTATTTTCAGTTTATTAATTTGTCCATCTATACCACTCAATATGATTTTTGTGTATTTATGTGTATAACACAGCGCCCCTGGATGTTGTGTATTTATTGCACTTTTATACACATTTATACACTTCGCGGGGTTTTGGGGTGTCCCTTTTGTGATTGGCTGTGGGCGGGACATAAAGCCCAACCCCTCAAAGCTACTTCCTGAAGACGTGCCTTTAAATTTTAAATGCCTTCAAAGCTGCAGCACTCAAAATGGAGGTCCCCGTGGATTAAACTTCACAGGTAAGCAATAGTATTAATACATTTCGGTTATTTTCTAGTTTTAATGTTTCTTTGATGTAACAATAGACTTGTAGCAAGTATTTAGAGAATGCAATGCAGTTCGTTTGGTTAGCAGTGAGTTGCTAGCTAGCTTAGCATTAGCTTGCAGGGTGTCCTCCAGAAAACTTAAGCCTGGCGGTAGAGAAGCCCAGGCGTTGTAGCGAGGCTGGTGGAAGAGCACGTTTATAAGATTCGCTTCCGTTCGTCGTCCGTGATAACGGGGGGAGGTGGGGTGAGCGCACGGGTAGATTCGGTACCGTGCGTCATCCGTGATGGGGGGGGGGGGGGGAGCTGGACTGATAGAATCGCTACCGTTCGTCGTCCGTGATAACTTGGGGAGGTGGGGGTGAGCGCACGGATATATTCGGTACCGTGCGTCATCCGTGAGAGCGGGGTGAGGTGGGGGTGAGCGTATGGATAGATTCGGTACCGTGCGTCGAACGTGATAACTGGGGAGGTGGGGGTGAGCGTATGGATAGATTCGGTACCGTGCGTCATCCGTGATAGCGGGGTGAGGTGGGGGTGAGCGCATGGAAAGATTCGGTACCGTGCGTCGAACGTGATAACGTGGGGAGGTGGGGGTGAGCGTATGGATAGATTCGGTACCGTGCGTCGAACGTGATAACGTGGGGAGGTGGGGGTGAGCGTATGGATAGATTCGGTACCGTGCGTCATCCGTGATAGCGGGGTGAGGTGGGGGTGAGCGCATGGAAAGATTCGGTACCGTGCGTCGAACGTGATAACGTGGGGAGGTGGGGGTGAGCGTATGGATAGATTCGGTACCGTGCGTCGAACGTGATAACGTGGGGAGGTGGGGGTGAGCGCATGGAAAGATTCGGTACCGTGCGTCGAACGTGATAACGTGGGGAGGTGGGGGTGAGCGTATGGATAGATTCGGTACCGTGCGTCGAACGTGATAACTGGGGAGGTGGGGGTGAGCGTATGGATAGATTCGGTACCGTGCGTCGAACGTGATAACTGGGGAGGTGGGGGTGAGTGTATGGATGGATTCGGTACCGTGCGTTGTCCCTGATGAGGGTGGGGAGTGTGGGGGGGGGGATAGGGAAAGCCCTGGCTTGTAGCAACGTTTTCAAATTAGTTTTATATAGTTGGAAAACTAATGAAAGGTTGTGAATCTTACAGTTTTTGGTTACATTTATTGAATTTGTGAAGCTACAGCTGCTAGTTTAGCATTAGCTTGGTGCTGTAGCACATTGCATCATGGGATTGGTAGTGAGCTTATAAACCTGCAGAAAATGGTACACTCCTGTTGTGTTAAGGGCTGCCATGGCATCAAGAATCGGGAGCAACTGTTAGTTTTTCCCAGAATCGTACAGATATAAACAAACACGCCTGCCGAACTTTTACTTTGTAATGTAAACTTTTAATTTCTGCAGAGGAAACTTGTTAATATAAGTCAACATGGTGGATTTAATAGAAGCTTTAAAGAACAAACTCTGGACGGTGTGAGGTGAGTTTGTCTCACTGCAGAAATAAAAACGCACACGGAGCGTCAGCAGTCAGACGCAGCCACTCACCAACACTCGTGTGTGTGTGTGTTTGAGCGTCAGAAGGGTGAACAATAACCTGTAGAATAATTAAAGATGGTTCTCTGTGAATGAGCATAATAGACCCTTTTACTACCTACGTCATCAAAAGTTGCGCGCGCAGCCTGGCAACGAGAGTGAAGGCTTCCTCATTCACATTCGATACTAAAACAGCGTTTGAAACCTTTTGTTTTGAAGTTCTGAGCACTTAAAAAAAGTCGGGTTGTTGCGTGTATGGATGCCAGAATCGCTTCTCTTCAAGCAGTGGACTGAAACTTTACAGAATTCCGAAGGGAGCACATCCATTTGAACAAAATCGGAGGCGTCTGTGGCTGCAGGCCATCAAAAGTGTAACTGCAGCCTTTCCTGTTTTTCCCATCCTAACACAAACTCAACTTTGAATCAAATTGCTGCTGCGTGGCTGCAGCATGACCCAAGTCTGGAACATCAAAATGACAGAAATAAACAAATTTATACGCTTTATTTCATGCTTCAAATTAACATTTCATTCTAATTCATCTGTATTTTCCCACTGCATATTAGTATAAACTGTATTTCTCTAAAATTTACACGATTGTACTCTGAGCACGCTAAAAAAAGAAACCTATGCTATACTCACCCTGCCATGCAGGCACAGTTGGCTGTGAAGACGTAGTTCTCTGGTTTGTTTACTATGACCCAAGCCTCATACATAGCAGTCCTTGTCTTTGGCTAGGAAGGACTTCTGCCTTCAAGACGCAAAACTCAGAGTCTATGTCGTGATATTTTACTTTCTGTACGTGGCCACAGACAACATAGTTGTATGCATCTAACGATTTGTATGCCCGTAGCTTCTCACTTGTGTACTTACTGGGCCTCTCCACTAAAAACGTGTACATATCGGGCCACTGGATATCTGGCCACGCACCTACATCTTCCACCCATTCCGTAATGCCACAGGGATCCGGGAGTCTGTCGGCATTCGTTAAAGTGAGTTTAATAATACAACATTCAAGATTTGCTGGTGATAACCCAGCAGCGTAGCTTGATAAAGCCTGAAACAACGCCATTCTCTGTTGCCAAGCTGCGCGCATTCTCGCTGAAGTCATATTGTTTACAAACAGTAAAAGGGTCTATACTGGAACATTTTTGGTAAATAATAATTTGGGAAGACGGCAGGAACAAGGAATAAAATAGTTTACAGTATTTAAAACATCCCTAAACTGGAGACTTGACAGGTGTGATCCTGATTCTGTGAATGAACTGTCAGTGAAGGCTTTCACATCACAACTCTGCCTCTCCTAGTTACAACTCTGGTGAGTGTGACTTCTTGTCCTCTGCGCATGCAGGTCACTTTGGGGCCATAAAGCGTTCACACTGGAGAGAGTTTGATGTCACATTTCAGTCAAAATGTAAACAACCACACAAAAATATTAGGATTTTCGGAATTGAGCATCAGGACCTGCAGCATGAACGTAACGTCAGAATTATCATTATTTGAAACTTGGAATTATCATTTTGTTACCCTTCCTGTAGCTTTCCTTAAGATTTAACTCTTGCTATTATTTAGTGCCCGCCTTGGGACTGGGAGGTCAATTCCCAGTTGGGTCATAAGGCGACCAGACTTACGGGACCCCACGCCTCCCTTCTTGACACTCGGCTTCAATGGGTTGGATTTGGGTTTAAACCACCAAATGGTTCTCGAGCACAGCCACTGCTGTAGCTCACAGCTCCCTGTGGGGATGGGTCAAGTGTGGAGATGTAATTTCACACGTGTGTGATGATGACTATGGGACTTTAACTTTACAGATGCCAGTAAAACATGGAGAGGCAAAGACGCATTAACCCAAAAGGAGATGCTAAATATCACATTGAGAATGGAAAGGACAAAGTGGGATTTGACGTAAAATCCATCAGTGCCTACAAAGGTATAATTATTTTCTGGTAGTTTAATAAAAATATAACCTGAACTCTACATTGACAATTCTCTCTCTCTCTCTCTCTCTCCCCTCCCGTCCTCCCCCCCCTCCCTCCCTCCCTCAACAAGGCCGTGGTGTCTTTGTAACTACCTCTTTTCAAAAAGGAGACTTTCTGTTGGAATATAGAGGAGAACTGATCAGTAAGGAGGAATGTGAGAGGAGACAAAGAGTTTATCATGATACACTTAAAGTGTTTCTGTTTGAATTCTACTTTGACGGAAAGCTGTGGTGGTGAGTATGATTATACAATCAAATTAGAAATGGCTGAATGTGCTGTCACTGGAAGTCACAAGACAATTTATGATGTAATAATTGATGCATTAATGTTTTAGTGTTGATGCAGCAAAAGAAGATGGGTCACTTGGAAGACTTGTCAATGATGATCATGTCTGTCCTAATGCCAAAATGAAGTACCTGACTGTGCAAGGGAAGCCCCATTTGTGCTTGTTTGCTATTCGAGAAATAAGCCAGGGAGAAGAGGTAACCTATAATTACGGTGACTCAGACTGGCCATGGAGATGCAAGGTGACTGACAATTGAGTCATTAAATTTTGAATGCCTATGAAATTTGCCTATGGAAGAAACAAGTTAATGTTTATTTACAGTATAAAATCCAATCATTTTTAACACGTGTACAATATTTTTATGAAAGACAAAGCATGTTTTTTTTTTCATCCTAATAATTTTCAGCTTTCCTTTGATGTTACTTGAGTGGTATGAATTAAGACTATCACTAACTTTTATTCATTTTCTGATGCAGATAAGGACTGAAAAGAGGCATAGTAAGGTGGCAGCAAACAACGCAAACCAAACTGATCCAGACCTTGAGCCGCTCCATAGAAGTGCAGAGGTAGTCTATTTTTATTGTTAACTTAAATTATGCTACTTCTAATATGGGTTTTCCAACAGTACTACTCCGTGTGACTTGGATGGGTGTGGTTCAATTTTACTGCCTTTTCCAAAGACATGGTTCAGTATTTTCACCCAAATTTTCAGTACCTGATTGGTTGTGGTTCTTAGCATGCTGACCAAGTCTAAAAATACTATGTAAGAGACTGACTGTCTCTGATTTGGCTAGGGTGTGGAGTCACTAGTTGTTCCAGAGCTTTCTGCCTGCAGCAGTTTATAGGTTAGGTGGAGTAGATGGAGTAGAGTCAGGGTCAGAGTTTGACAAAAAGCCAGAGACTGGCAGTTAATTTGCAGTCCACTGCTATACAAATACATGCCTTTTACAAACAAGTAGACAGGCAAGCTGCACAAGACATGGATCCATGTCCTCAATTTAAATTTTCTTGGGGAGATTTTTTTGACACTATGTCCTAAACAAATATTGAATTTCTTCAAGAATTGTCTAAATTTAGTTTGTCACTAACTTGTATTGAGTAGCTGATGCTTGTCTGATGCAGGTCTCACCTGAGGCAATCCAGAGTCAGATGCCAGAAGACAACCTGAAGCAGACTGATCCCAACCTGATTTCTACCAACAGGAATGCAGAGGTGATTTCTATTTAATAATTAGATGATATATGCAACTTGTTGTAAGATGTTAGTCAACCACTCTTGTAATTAGTGTGTAAGTGTATCTGAGTGTTATGTGCTTTACATGGACACTGGTTTGTCAGGACAGTCCCAACAGAGGTTTTCATTTTAGTAAGCCATCTGTGTGTGTGTGTGTGTGTGTGTGTGTGTTTAGTTGCGTTCTATCCTATTGTTGTTTAGGAGGACCATAGGGTTTATGTGGACCTTCGTAGGTTCAGTGGAATTATACATTGTCTAGCCCAAAAAATGTCACCACCAAAAGAAAAAGCTAGCTGTTGCACTTATGCGCAGTGGGCAATATTTTACTCAAATAATCCAAATGGCTGTGTACATGCACGTCAGTTGGAATGATGATCGGACAAAACCACCTCTCAATTGGATTGAAACTTCATTCCGATGGGCCGAATTGGATCATAACACTTCGATTTACATGTTTACATGTAGAATTTTTTATCTGATTGGGCGTTCAATTTAATTGTGCCCATGTAAATGTGGCTACTGACAGTTCTTAAGTCATATTTAGTTCCTTAGATGTTTTCACTGCCCTATTCATGCTAATCATTTGACCCTTCTCAAAACAGACGAACATCTTTTACACGACCACCAGATGTGTTTTTCTACATGGCTGTTTAAGAAATGAGAAGCAACTCACTGCAGCAGTTGGAGTTAAATAACTTGTTGCCAGTTGAAAGATTATCGCCCATGCAGTAATTATCCAATAGGAGGCTCCTCTCTGTTTGCTTAAATAAATCTAGGTGGCAACTTCTTTTTTAGGCAAGGCAGTGTGTTTGCATTCTAATGCAGTAAGAATTTTCTACACGTTTTTATATATAGTGTAAATGTATAAAAAACAAAGCTACAATATGGGAACAGCAGTTTGTCACTAACTTGTATTGAGTAGCTGATGCTTGTCTGATGCAGGTCTCACCTGAGGCAATCCAGAGTCAGATGCCGGAAGACAACCTGAAGCAGACTGATCCCAACCTGATTTCTACCAACAGGAATGCAGAGGTGATTTCTATTTAATAATTAGATGATATATGTAACTTGTTGTAAGATGTTAGTCAACCACTCTTGTAATTAGTGTGTAAGTGTATCTGAGTGTTATGTGATTTACATGGACACTGGTTTGTCAGGACAGTCCCAAACAGAGGTTTTCATTTTAGTAAGCCATCTGTCTGTGGGGGTGTGTGTGTGTTTAGTAGCTTTCTATCCTATTGTTGTTTAGGAGGACCATTGGGTTTATGTGGACCTTCGTAGGTTCAGTGGCATTATACATTGTCCAGCCCAAAAAATGTCACCACCAAAAGAAAAAGCTAGCTGTTGCACTTATGCGCAGTGGGCAATATTTTACTCAAATAATCCAAATGGCTGTGTACATGCACGTCAGTTGGAATGATGATCGGACAAAACCACCTCTCAATTGGATTGAAACTTCATTCCGATCGGGCCGAATTGGATCATAACACTTCGATTTACATGTTTACATGTAGAATTTTTTATCTGATTGGGCGTTCAATTTAATTGTGCCCATGTAAATGTGGCTACTGACAGTTCTTAAGTCATATTTAGTTCCTTAGATGTTTTCACTGCCCTATTCATGCTAATCATTTGACCCTTCTCAAAACAGACGAACATCTTTTACACGACCACCAGATGTGTTTTTCTACATGGCTGTTTAAGAAATGAGAAGCAACTCACTGCAGCAGTTGGAGTTAAATAACTTGTTGCCAGTTGAAAGATTATCGCCCATGCAGTAATTATCCAATAGGAGGCTCCTCTCTGTTTGCTTAAATAAATCTAGGTGGCAACTTCTTTTTTAGGCAAGGCAGTGTGTTTGCATTCTAATGCAGTAAAAATTTTCTACACGTTTTTATATATAGTGTAAATGTATAAAAAACAAAGCAACAATATGGGAACAGCAGTTTGTCACTAACTTGTATTGAGTAGCTGATGCTTGTCTGATGCAGGTCTCACCTGAGGCAATCCAGAGTCAGATGCCGGAAGACAACCTGAAGCAGACTGATCCCAACCTGATTTCTACCAACAGGAATGCAGAGGTGATTTCTATTTAATAATTAGATGATATATGTAACTTGTTGTAAGATGTTAGTCAACCACTCTTGTAATTAGTGTGTAAGTGTATCTGAGTGTTATGTGATTTACATGGACACTGGTTTGTCAGGACAGTCCCAAACAGAGGTTTTAATTTTAGTAAGCCATCTGTGTGTGGGGGTGTGTGTGTGTTTAGTAGCTTTCTATCCTATTGTTGTTTAGGAGGACCATAGTGTTTATGTGGACATTCGTAGGTTCAGTGGCATTATACATTGTCCAGCCCAAAAAATGTCACCACCAAAAGAAAAAGCTAGCTGTTGCACTTATGCGCAGTGGGCAATATTTTACTCAAATAATCCAAATGGCTGTGTACATGCACGTCAGTTGGAATGATGATCGGACAAAACCACCTCTCAATTGGATTGAAACTTCATTCCGATCGGGCCGAATTGGATCATAACACTTCGATTTACATGTTTACATGTAGAATTTTTTATCTGATTGGGCGTTCAATTTAATTGTGCCCATGTAAATGTGGCTACTGACAGTTCTTAAGTCATATTTAGTTCCTTAGATGTTTTCACTGCCCTATTCATGCTAATCATTTGACCCTTCTCAAAACAGACGAACATCTTTTACACGACCACCAGATGTGTTTTTCTACATGGCTGTTTAAGAAATGAGAAGCAACTCACTGCAGCAGTTGGAGTTAAATAACTTGTTGCCAGTTGAAAGATTATCGCCCATGCAGTAATTATCCAATAGGAGGCTCCTCTCTGTTTGCTTAAATAAATCTAGGTGGCAACTTCTTTTTTAGGCAAGGCAGTGTGTTTGCATTCTAATGCAGTAAAAATTTTCTACACGTTTTTATATATAGTGTAAATGTATAAAAAACAAAGCAACAATATGGGAACAGCAGTTTGTCACTAACTTGTATTGAGTAGCTGATGCTTGTCTGATGCAGGTCTCACCTGAGGCAATCCAGAGTCAGATGCCGGAAGACAACCTGAAGCAGACTGATCCCAACCTGATTTCTACCAACAGGAATGCAGAGGTGATTTCTATTTAATAATTAGATGATATATGTAACTTGTTGTAAGATGTTAGTCAACCACTCTTGTAATTAGTGTGTAAGTGTATCTGAGTGTTATGTGATTTACATGGACACTGGTTTGTCAGGACAGTCCCAAACAGAGGTTTTCATTTTAGTAAGCCATCTGTCTGTGGGGGTGTGTGTGTGTTTAGTAGCTTTCTATCCTATTGTTGTTTAGGAGGACCATTGGGTTTATGTGGACCTTCGTAGGTTCAGTGGCATTATACATTGTCCAGCCCAAAAAATGTCACCACCAAAAGAAAAAGCTAGCTGTTGCACTTATGCGCAGTGGGCAATATTTTACTCAAATAATCCAAATGGCTGTGTACATGCACGTCAGTTGGAATGATGATCGGACAAAACCACCTCTCAATTGGATTGAAACTTCATTCCGATCGGGCCGAATTGGATCATAACACTTCGATTTACATGTTTACATGTAGAATTTTTTATCTGATTGGGCGTTCAATTTAATTGTGCCCATGTAAATGTGGCTACTGACAGTTCTTAAGTCATATTTAGTTCCTTAGATGTTTTCACTGCCCTATTCATGCTAATCATTTGACCCTTCTCAAAACAGATGAACATCTTTTACACGACCACCAGATGTTTTTCCACATAGCTGTTTAAGAAATGAGAAGCAACTCACTGCAGCAGTTGGAGTTAAATAACTTGTTGCCAGTTGAAAGATTATCGCCCATGCAGTAATTATCCAATAGGAGGCTCCTCTCTGTTTGCTTAAATAAATCTAGGTGGCAACTTCTTTTTTAGGCAAGGCAGTGTGTTTGCATTCTAATGCAGTAAGAATTTTCTACACGTTTTTATATATAGTGTAAATGTATAAAAAACAAAGCTACAATATGGGAACAGCAGTTTGTCACTAACTTGTATTGAGTAGCTGATGCTTGTCTGATGCAGGTCTCACCTGAGGCAATCCAGAGTCAGATGCCGGAAGACAACCTGAAGCAGACTGATCCCAACCTGATTTCTACCAACAGGAATGCAGAGGTGATTTCTATTTAATAATTAGATGATATATGCAACTTGTTGTAAGATGTTAGTCAACCACTCTTGTAATTAGTGTGTAAGTGTATCTGAGTGTTATGTGATTTACATGGACACTGGTTTGTCAGGACAGTCCCAAACAGAGGTTTTAATTTTAGTAAGCCATCTGTGTGTGGGGGTGTGTGTGTGTTTAGTAGCTTTCTATCCTATTGTTGTTTAGGAGGACCATAGTGTTTATGTGGACATTCGTAGGTTCAGTGGCATTATACATTGTCCAGCCCAAAAAATGTCACCACCAAAAGAAAAAGCTAGCTGTTGCACTTATGCGCAGTGGGCAATATTTTACTCAAATAATCCAAATGGCTGTGTACATGCACGTCAGTTGGAATGATGATCGGACAAAACCACCTCTCAATTGGATTGAAACTTCATTCCGATCGGGCCGAATTGGATCATAACACTTCGATTTACATGTTTACATGTAGAATTTTTTATCTGATTGGGCGTTCAATTTAATTGTGCCCATGTAAATGTGGCTACTGACAGTTCTTAAGTCATATTTAGTTCCTTAGATGTTTTCACTGCCCTATTCATGCTAATCATTTGACCCTTCTCAAAACAGACGAACATCTTTTACACGACCACCAGATGTGTTTTTCTACATGGCTGTTTAAGAAATGAGAAGCAACTCACTGCAGCAGTTGGAGTTAAATAACTTGTTGCCAGTTGAAAGATTATCGCCCATGCAGTAATTATCCAATAGGAGGCTCCTCTCTGTTTGCTTAAATAAATCTAGGTGGCAACTTCTTTTTTAGGCAAGGCAGTGTGTTTGCATTCTAATGCAGTAAGAATTTTCTACACGTTTTTATATATAGTGTAAATGTATAAAAAACAAAGCAACAATATGGGAACAGCAGTTTGTCACTAACTTGTATTGAGTAGCTGATGCTTGTCTGATGCAGGTCTCACCTGAGGCAATCCAGAGTCAGATGCCGGAAGACAACCTGAAGCAGACTGATCCCAACCTGATTTCTACCAACAGGAATGCAGAGGTGATTTCTATTTAATAATTAGATGACATATGTAACTAGAGCTGTGGCGACGCATCAATGACGTCGACGGCTCGATTCTAAAAATTCGTCGATGTCAGATCCGGTAGTCGACGCACCACGCCCACTTGTTATATCCCCAGGAGTTTGTAAATAGAGGAGGAATCTGCCTGTTTTTCCTCTAGTTCGCCCTCTTCTCCGCCAAATACCGAAGACCCGGAACAATGTCCGTCCGCTACGAGATTCCTTTCCTGTTTTGCCCGCCTTCGCCCCCCGGCAACGGACAGCAACTTCCGGGGTCAAATGCGCTAATTCATCTCTATCGCAGATGTCGAAAATCACCGGGAGCGTTTCTCCCTTCATTAAGGAGCTTCATTCAGACATTAGGAAAGCTGTTTTGGTGGTAGCACTCTCCTCCATGCTGGTCTGTTTGTTGCTGGGTGTTTTTGGTTAATTTAAACTTGGTAACTTGAACTTAACGTTGGTAAAGCTACTGTTAGCATATTCGTTAACAGCTTCTTGCATTTCAAATCAAATCAAATCACTTTTATTGTCACGTCACATGTGCAGGTACACTGGTACAGTACATGCGAGTGAAATTCTTGTGTGCGAGCTTCACAGCAACAGAGTTGTGCAAAAATACAGTAATGTAAAAACAAGTAAAATATAAAAATGGCTAATCTAAATATACAAATGAATAAAGTAAACAATAACATAAGAGATATAAAATATACAGAGGTTGGTATGTGCAAAACAGTGGCATTAATGTACAGTATGGAGTGTGTAATATTGGAGTTTCAGTAGTGAGGGTGAGGTGTCTGCGCCGTGTTCAGCAGTCTGATGGCCTGATGGAAAAAGCTGTCTCTCAGTCTGCTGGTTCTGGACCGGATGCTGCAGAACCTCCTTCCTGATGGAAGTAGTCTGAACAGTTTATGGCTGGGGTGACTTGAGTCCTTGATGATCCTCCCCGCTTTCCTCAGGCACCGCTTCTTATAGATGTCCTGGAGGGAGGGAAGCTCACCTCCAATAATCCTTTCTGCACACCGCACTACTCTCTGGAGAGCTTTGCGGTTGTAAGCGGTGCTGTTGCCATACCAGGCGGAGATGCATCCAGTGAGGATGCTCTCAATGGCACAGCGATAGAAGGTCCTGAGGATGCGGCAGCTCATGCCAAATCTTTTCAGTCTTCTGAGAAAGAAGAGGCGCTGCTGTGCCTTCTTCACTTTACTTTCCGTGTGCATGACCACGTAAGATCCTCTGCCAGATGAACTCCAAGGAAACGGAAACTGCTCACCCTCTCCACAGCGTCGCCGTTGATGGTGATGGGGGTGTGTATTCCTCTGCTCGTCCGGAAGTCCATTATCATCTCCTTTGTCTTTGTGACGTTGAGGGTGAGACTGTTGTCCTGACACCAGTGGGTCAGGGCGCTGATCTCCTCCCTGTAGGCCGTCTTATCGTCGTTGGTGATGAGACCTACCACTGTGGTGTCGTCCCATACTTCACAATGATGTTGGAGTTTCTCGTGGCCGTGCAGTCGTAGGTGTAGAGTGAGTACAGGAGAGGGCTCAGCACACACCCCTGCGGAGCACCAGTGTTCAGTGTGACGGTGGATGAGGTGGTGCCGCCCAGTCTGACCACCTGGCGTCTGTCAGACAGAAAGTTAAGGATCCAGCTGCAGAGGGAGCTGCTCAGTCCTAGATCCTGCAGTTTCCTGTCCAGCTTCGAGGGAACAATGGTGTTGAATGCTGAGCTGTAATCTACAAACAGCATTCTCACATACGTGTCTCTCTTCTCCAGGTGTGACAGGGCAGCATGAAGTGTCAGGGCTATGGCGTCATCAGTGGACCTGTTGTGGCGATATGCAAACTGTAGAGGGCCCAGTGAATCGGGCAGTGCAGAGCAGATGAAGTCCCTGACCAACTTCTCGAAGCATTTGCTCACGATGGGGGTCAGGGCTACAGGTCGCCAGTCATTCAGTGAGGAGATGGTGGAGGATTTGGGTACAGGGACAATGGTGGCCATTTTGAAGCAGGCTGGGACTACAGACAGAGAGAGGGAAAGGTTGAAGATGTGTGTAAACACTCCAGCCAGCTGACCCGCGCATGACCTTAGGACGCGGCCGGGAATCCCGACCGGACCAGTAGCTTTGCGTGCGTTCACCCTCCTGAACCACCTCCGCACACCCTCTTCAGACACAGTGTGCGCACTGACGTCATCCGCGGTGCGCTCACTGTCCGGTCTCATGGAGTTCGCTGTGTCGAATCTGGCATAGAATGCGTTTAGATCCTCACACAGAGAGGCCGTGGTCTGCGGTGTTCTGGTTCTCCCTCTAAAGTCTGTGATTGTGTTTAGTCCCTGCCACATACTCCGGGGGTTCTCAAACTGTTGCTCCACCCTGTCTCTGTACTCACGTTTGGCTGCTTTGATCGTCTTCCGGAGTTGGTAATGTGCGTGTTTGTAGTCTGATGTGTTCGCGGAGGCAAAGGTGGTGCTCCGCGCCGTTCGCACACCTCCATTAATCCAGGGTTTTTGATTTGGGAAGGGTTTAACTGTTCTGGATGGGACAACATCTTCCACGCATTTCCTGATAAATCTGCAGACTGAGTCTGTGTACTCATCAATGTCTCTAGCAGCTGCGTGAAACATTTCCCAGTCCGCGTTATCAAAACAATCCTGCAGTGTAGACTCCGATTGGTCCGACCAACAATGCACCGCCCTCAGGGTTGGAGCTTCCCGTTTCAGCTTCTGTCTGTAGGCAGGTATAAGCAGGATGGAGCGGTGATCTGATTGGCCGAATGGGGCGCGGGGGAGGGCTTTGTACGCATCTCGGAAAGAGGTGTAGCAGTGGTCGAGTAGCCGATCTCCACGTTTATTGAAATGGATGTGTTGGTGTAGTTTTGGTGAGACTTTCTTCAGGTTACCCTTATTAAAGTCCCCGATCGTAATAAACGCCGCCTCTGGGTGTACGGTTTCCTCATTGCTGATCGCGCTGTACAGTTCTCTGAGTGCTCGGTCAGTGTCGGCTTGTGGGGGAATATAAACAGCCGTCATAACCACCGCTGTGAATTCTCTCGGTAGCCAGAATGGCCGGCACTTAATCATCAGGTACTCTAGGTCCGGAGAGCAGAAGGATTTGACCGGGTGCACGTTCGCATAATCACACCAGCTGTTGTTGATCATGAAACACACACCACCACCTCTGCTTTTCCCAGTAAGCTCCTGTGACCTGTCCGCGCGGTGCACGGAGAACCCCGGTAGTTGTGCTGCGGGATCCGGTACTTTGTCCGATAGCCAGGTTTCTATGAGACAGATCGCGCTGCAGTCCCGCATCTCTCGCTGGAATGAGATCCGAGCCCGAAGCTCGCACAGCTTGTTCTCCAGGGACTGCACATTAGCCAGTAGTAAACTGGGTAATGGTGGTCTGTTAGTGCGCCGTCTTAGTCGAAGCAGAACGCCAGATCTTCTCCCTCTGCGTCGGCGCTTGCGGCCTCCACGGGCCCAGAACAAAGGCGTCTCAGGTGAGATGAATGGGGGATCTGCAAACGGCGGGTCCGTGATGAAAGACCTGAACTCCGGGAAGCAATGAGAAACTCTGTCTTTTATGTCCAGTAAGGTTTGTCAGTCGTACACAAGGATACATGTGCTACTCGTGAAAAAATAAAGAAAGAAAAAGTAGTAAACACAAAAAACAACTGTTGCTTGGTGGAGCTCGTGACGAGGCAGCCATACTCGGCGCCATCTTGGAGGCATCACCATCACCATTGCATTTGGATAAGCTGTTATGTTTTGGTTTAGAGTTCATCGTTTTTGTGGTGCAGATCTCCCTTTTATTACATTTAGAGTGTTGTTGGTTTTCGGTTTAGTTTAAAATATCACCTTAAGTTTGGTTTAACCTCCCAGTTTAGAATTTGGACCTTTGGAGATCCTTATTTTGGTCCAGAACCCTGTAATCTTTGCCCAGTGGGACATCCCAGGTTATTTGTACTTTTGTTTTAATTCCCCACAGGCAGAATTAGTTTTATTATTCCCAACCTGTGGATGGAAAGATTTAGGTTTTTTGTAAATAAACCTGATCATCATTTTAACTTTTAAATCCCGTTATTGTCCCTTCCTTTTTGCACACGAGCTAAACTCCCCAGGAAGGATCGTAACACCACTCGCCTCACACACATAAGGGACCAAACAAAGCATCATGGAGACACTCCGTCTTCTACCACCTCTCAGGCAGCAGCCTGCACTCCCAAGTTCTATATGTCACCAGAACATAACCAACCAACACAATAAAAGCAGTGTTTTACAAAATGGAAGGCCTGTAGTGTTCATGTGGACCTTCGTAGGTTCAGTGGAATTATACATTGTCTAGCCCAAAAAATGTCACCACCAAAAGAAAAAGCTAGCTGTTGCACTTATGCGCAGTGGGCAATATTTTACTCAAATAATCCAAATGGCTGTGTACATGCACGTCAGTTGGGATGATGATCGGACAAAACCACCTCTCAATTGGATTGAAACTTCATTCTGATCGGGCTGAATTGGATCAGAACATTTCGATTGACATGTTTACATGTAGAATTTTTGATCTGATTGGGCGTTCAATCTGAATAGTTGTGCCCATGTAAATGTGGCTACTGACAGTTCTTAAGCCAATTTTAGTTGTTTCTGCAATCTCCGTAAATGTTTTCACTGCCCTATTCATGCTAATCATTTGACCCTTCTCAAAACAGATGAACATCTTTTACACGACCACCAGATGTTTTTCTACATAGCTGTTTAAGAAATGAGAAGCAACTCACTGCAGCAGTTGGAGTTAAATAACTTGTTGCCAGTTGAAAGATTATCGCCCATGCAGTAATTATCCAATAGGAGGCTCCTCTCTGTTTGCTTAAATAAATCTAGGTGGCAACTTCTTTTTTAGGCAAGGCAGTGTGTTTGCATTCTAATGCAGTAAGAATTTTCTACACGTTTTTATATATAGCGTAAATGTATAAAAAACAAAGCTACAATATGGGAACAGCAGTTTGTCACTAACTTGTATTGAGTAGCTGATGCTTGTCTGATGCAGGTCTCACCTGAGGCAATCCAGAGTCAGATGCCGGAAGACAACCTGAAGCAGACTGATCCCAACCTGATTTCTACCAACAGGAATGCAGAGGTGATTTCTATTTAATAATTAGATGATATATGTAACTTGTTGTAAGATGTTAGTCAACCACTCTTGTAATTAGTGTGTAAGTGTATCTGAGTGTTATGTGATTTACATGGACACTGGTTTGTCAGGACAGTCCCAAACAGAGGTTTTCATTTTAGTAAGCCATCTGTGTGTGGGGGTGTGTGTGTGTTTAGTAGCTTTCTATCCTATTGTTGTTTAGGAGGACCATTGGGTTTATGTGGACCTTCGTAGGTTCAGTGGAATTATACATTGTCCAGCCCAAAAAATTTCACCACCAAAAGAAAAAGCTAGCTGTTGCACTTATGCGCAGTGGGCAATATTTTACTCAAATAATCCAAATGGCTGTGTACATGCACGTCAGTTGGAATGATGATCGGACAAAACCACCTCTCAATTGGATTGAAACTTCATTCCGATGGGCCGAATTGGATCATAACACTTCGATTTACATGTTTACATGTAGAATTTTTTATCTGATTGGGCGTTCAATTTAATTGTGCCCATGTAAATGTGGCTACTGACAGTTCTTAAGTCATATTTAGTTCCTTAGATGTTTTCACTGCCCTATTCATGCTAATCATTTGACCCTTCTCAAAACAGATGAACATCTTTTACACGACCACCAGATGTGTTTTTCTACATGGCTGTTTAAGAAATGAGAAGCAACTCACTGCAGCAGTTGGAGTTAAATAACTTGTTGCCAGTTGAAAGATTATCGCCCATGCAGTAATTATCCAATAGGAGGCTCCTCTCTGTTTGCTTAAATAAATCTAGGTGGCAACTTCTTTTTTAGGCAAGGCAGTGTGTTTGCATTCTAATGCAGTAAAAATTTTCTAGACGTTTTTATATATAGTGTAAATGTATAAAAAACAAAGCTACAATATGGGAACAGCAGTTTGTCACTAACTTGTATTGAGTAGCTGATGCTTGTCTGATGCAGGTCTCACCTGAGGCAATCCAGAGTCAGATGCCGGAAGACAACCTGAAGCAGACTGATCCCAACCTGATTTCTACCAACAGGAATGCAGAGGTGATTTCTATTTAATAATTAGATGATATATGTAACTTGTTGTAAGATGTTAGTCAACCACTCTTGTAATTAGTGTGTAAGTGTATCTGAGTGTTATGTGATTTACATGGACACTGGTTTGTCAGGACAGTCCCAAACAGAGGTTTTCATTTTAGTAAGCCATCTGTGTGTGGGTGTGTGTGTGTTTAGTAGCTTTCTATCCTATTGTTGTTTAGGAGGACCATAGTGTTTATGTGGACCTTCGTAGGTTCAGTGGCATTATACATTGTCCAGCCCAAAAAATGTCACCACCAAAAGAAAAAGTCACACATATGCTTGGATGGTGTCCAAATTTTAACACCGGCCAGCTTCCTCCACACCTTGGTGTACGGTAATACCGGGACTGATTTAAAAATGATGATGTAAGCCTCAAGTGGAATTACTGAGCTGTTAGTTTGGACCTTCATCGTTCAGAACCTGAATAACAAACACTATTACTAAAACAATAACAACATAACACACATAATATTAACAACTTAAGGAAATGCAGCTTATAAAATATTTTCTTCTGAAAAACCGGAATTCAACCTCCAACTGCTGAAAACTTGCTTTGAGCTTGTGGCCGACACCCATTTACTTCGTGGTTAGTCTTGACATCTAGGGAAGCCTGGCAGCTTATTTTTCACCAGCAAAGTGCGTTTTCATCATTTTTAATAACAGGCTCCAGACAGATCTGCTCTTCCGGCTACGGTTCACTCCTCTGCTGTTCTGACGGGGCGTGCATCTTTCGCCGTCATCTTTTGTTTTCACAAATTGCATCATTAGTGTTTACCTGCTCTCCTTTAAAGTTTGCTTCAAACCCAAAATACTCCCAAACTGCAGAACTTGTGTTGCTTTTAGACACCAAATCAGCTGGTGCGCGAGCTTTTAGACACCAAATCAGCTGGTGCACGAGCTTTTAGACACCAAATCAGCTGGTGCACGAGCTTTTAGACACCAAATCAGCTGGTGCACGAGCTGTTATTTTTCTCTCGGTGAGCCGTCCTCCGAGCTGTCGATTGACAACATCGCGTTCATAAACTTCATGGAATATCTCTAAAAATTGGACAAAACATTTTAAATTATTTAAATACTACAAAAAATTCAGGCATGCTTCTGTTTTTTATATATTAAAAATGTTCATCTTAATTTTTTTATCCTCATCTCGTACGTGCACTGTTTTTATGACTATTGGAACTGACACTATTGCTTTTTTTTTAACACCGGCGGTAACGCCGCCCAAGCCTAGTCACACAATCTAATACTTGTTTGGACTGCCTTTAGTTTTATTACAGCACACATTTGCTGTGGCATGGTTTTTATAAGCTTCTCCAACGTCACCAGATTTATTTCTATCCAGTGTTGCATTAATGTCTCACCAAGATCTTGCATTGATGGTTGAGTCTGACCGCTGCACAAAGCCTTCTCCAGTGCATCCCAAGGATTCTCAAAGGGGTTAAGGTCTGGACTCTGCTGGCCAAACCATGTGTGAACATGATGTCTCATGCTCCTTGAACCACTCTTTCACTATTTGAACCTGGTGATTCAGTATATTCAAGTAGTCAGCTGACCTAATTTTTAGAGCACATCCTGCTGCTGAACCTAGACAGGGTTCCCACCCGTCCTGGAAGATGGTGGACCAATTTTCCAGTCATGGAAAACACATGGAAAATGCTAAAAAAAGGAAAATGTCCTTGGAAATGTTTGAGTTGTCCTGGAAAATTATGTTCCCTCTTTGTGAATAAATACAAATGGTTATACATTTTACCCATGAATTTTTGTTTTCAGCTGAAGAAGGGCCAAAGCTAGCGACTCTCAGATTGAGTGCTGCTGTATTGCCGTATATCGAGTGAGAGGTTTTTCCTCCCGCTGTCTGTGTTTAGTCACTATGGTGACCAGAACAGGAGAGTCCTGCATCCTTATGACTTTCTTATGTCCTCTAAATTGAAACTCATGTTCCGCATTATTGGTGGTCTCCCATTTTGAGTTTAAGTCTGACAAATAAACTGTGAGGAGAAAGCTGCCCATTGCCATCAATCAAACTAGGAGGCGGGACTTTTATGCAAGTTCGGAAATGTATATCCATTTCAGCAATATAATTGACAAACAAAAAACAGTTAAAGATTTGTATAAATATTTCAGTCCCAAACACATAATTCATCAATTTATTCCATTATGTAAGTCATGCCTGTTGGTATGAGCAAATACAATTAATTTGAAAGTTTTGTCATATTTTCTAAAGTTAGTGACTGATTGCAAATACAGCTTGAATGTGAGAGTTTGGACTTTTAAACTGATATCAGTATGTAAAATAGCAGTGTATGAACTAAAGTAGTGAATCACTTCTGTTTTTGTTTTGTTACATTGCAAATAAAGGAAAGCATGTGGCATAGGGAGCCGAAGTCACGCCCATCTGCTTCTGGACCATGTGTCCCCAGAAGAACAAAAAAAAAATGAATGCAAGTCAATGGGGCTAAAAACACAATTTTCTTATTCCGCTTGTTATGTGCCATGGTATTCACGTTTATGTCCATGAATTTTAGAGACTCATTTTGATACCAAGAAAGCACTTATTTTCCAACTGGGGGAAACGTTATTTTAGGTTTTGTGTGGAAAAAAGTCCAGGACTACAAATGCGCATCACAAAAGTGACGTCATCGAACTAGACATGGACAAAAACGGAGGGAAAAGGGCTATAAGTTTAGCGAACTTCAAATCCTTCCTTCAGGAGGAAAGAACCACCATACATTTGGCCATGTGATGAGTAGCAGCTATGCTAGAGAAGAAGATATTCTGTAGTGATGTCATATATGCGACGTGCCAAGGTCCAAGTTATACTCATGCTAATTACGAACTTTTACAAGCTGATAAATCTCAAAGTGTGTGACTGGCGTGGTTGAAACACACATTACTTTTCATTTAAATTGCAGTACAGAATTGAGATTCAGCACGTAAGGGAAAGTGGATTATGTAGAAGGGGGTGAATATGTTGCTTTTAAGCTTAATATATTATCTTTACTTATGACCAATGTAGCGTCACTGAAGGGCCTGATTCTTGACCCTCAGGTCAGAGACACAGCCTGGGTCACCTTGATCCTGGCTACTACTCCGATCTACAGTGTTTTCCTCACAGGAGACTGAGTCAGTCTACCACCCCTTTAATCTGATTGCCAGCCCTTATCTGACTGATTCCATTCACAGGAAGAGAAGGACACTTTTTTTAAAAGACTAATTTTTAATAAACTCTTTTCACTGTATATTACAATGTTCATAAATAATCATCATGGTTCATTATAACAGTTTAATTACTGAAATGAATTTATTCTTTGGTTAATAATTATTATTTATGATAATCAGTAATGTTTAACAGTGACAAGAAGATCATCTGCACTTATACACAATCATACAGGACCAGTAATCAGGTTAAGGTTAACTGCACTCACACGATTCTTGTCCCATGACACCAGAGCTTTCTATCTTGGGGAAGGCGTGCCTCTGAGGTATGTTAAATCTTCCTCTACATGTCAAAACCTGATTCGTTAGAATAGGAAATGCCCATCTTATAAAACAGAACACTCAGCATTTTGCGAGTGAGTTCTAGAGAAGTGGGACGGCCGCCCACACGCTCTTTAACCAACAAGCGATTTCTGTCACCCTGGCAGAATTGCTCAGACACAGCGACACCTGCAGAACAAAGATGACGCTACGAGATTCCTTAAGAATCTGCTCAGACGCCAACCAAATCCACCTGTGTGCCTGTGGCATCTCTTGGACCAGAGAGGTGGTACCACTGGTCTTCCTATCGGACCGAGTACCCTGAGGCTAAACAACATCCTCCCTTGACCTCCGGATCCACCAGAGGGTCGTCTGAACGGTGAGGTAAACACAGATTGGGTCTGAATGCTTTTTGATAACAACTTAGTTATTCGCAAACCAAATTATTTTCCACCCAGAACGCTCCTCTCTCCAAGATACACGTTCTGATACATTACATTCACCTGCAAACAAACACACTTCACCTTAGATCCATCCAAACACAGGGTTGCTATTTAATACCAAAGCTTTTATAAATTGTCTCATAAATTGTCATGTTTAAATTGTTAGTAATACATTTCTTAACTTTTTAAACTTGACTCTTCATTGAAATAAACAGAGTGTGTATATTGATCACTGAACGAGCAAAGATCTTTTGATCTTCTGAATTAACAAATAACCTCTGCTATTAAATTAAATCTTTAAAATTAAATATTACTCTTTTGATTAAACGTAGACCAAGCAAGTTGGTGTATGAATTTATATCTATTAAATATATCTATCCGTATATGTATATATGCATGCAAATTCCATTATATAATTTGTTTGATCTTTCTTGGGACCTAAAACATAAGCTGACAGTAACAGCCCTTAGTTCCTAAATATGTAGTTCATCAACGCTACACCAATAAGCTGTGATATTCTATATATATAGGATATAAATTTTATTAGTCTTTGAATGTTTAATCAGAAGATTCTAGGATTATTTGATTTTTCAGTGATCAAACACACTTCATATTAATTCAGACAGTCAGGTTTATAAAAAGTAAGACATTTATTTTCTAAACAAATTAAAAACAAGACGAGTTAAATATGATGAATTTGATGTATGATGATTGAATGGTGTGTGTGTTTATCAGACACCTTGTATCTAGAAGAAACTATGTTCTGGTTGTGAAAAGAATTTGGTCTGAATTAAACTATGTAGTTGGTTCTTATCAAACGGCATCAGACTCAATCTTGCTGTGTTCTACGTACCCCTGAGGAGACTCTCTTTCAGATCCGAGATGTCGGGGGTGTCGGGTGACCCCAAGGTACTGAAGTTCATAGAAAAGACTGCAGTATGACCAGGTCGGTCCAGAGTCATCTCCCGGATTACAACAGATAGATGAAATCGTTTGCGTCTAGAACAGTTGTTTCTGAATAGCTGAAGGAACCGTTTTTCTGTGTCAGCTGTAGAGTGTAGGTTTTGAGAGCTTGTCAAGAGATGCGGTGGTTAGTTTTCCCTCGGTGGCCAGTCCGGAGTTCTGCTCATAAACTAACTGAATCACTCAGCAAGTTTCTGTTTTAATATTCCCATATTATGATTACCTGGCCAATCGGGACATGCCATGTTAAGAGTTAACAACCCTCAGAACATCACACCTTCTTTCAGATAGAAGGTTCTCTGATTTGTGGGTAAGAACATATCTATGTGCATGAAATTACTTTAACTTTATCATCTCGTCATGTGTATTAAGTGTATGGCTGATTAGCTTGTCAAGTCACGTACGCTGGTTATCAGACAAATGGATCATTGTTGGACAATATTCATTTCAACCTTATTAACTTTGGCACAGAATAATCAAAACATTTCAATTAACCATATTGTTCATTTCATTTCATGATTAATTAACTCATATGAGCTGAAAATTTATTCAGAGGCCGGAGGAATCCTGTAGAAGTGATAAGGGGAAGCTTAAGGCCTTGAAACGGGAACAGTTTGTTGACAATACGTTATCATGTGTTCAGAGCTGCAGAGGCCCGGACTCCAGCTGATGGAATGGCAGGATCCGGCAGATTAAAGGCAACAAATATAGACTCCTGTCTCCATATCGGATACTGAAGATGTCAAACTGTACATGAAAAACTGACAATTTCTGGACGGTACAATTAGAAAATAGCTCTTTAAGCCCTGTTGATTTGCATAATTTTTTTTCTTCTTCCGGGGATCCATGAGCCGACCGGAAAGGGTGGAGACTTACGGTCCCTATAGTGAAAGACAACAATCTTTGAACAACTATAAAATCGATACAGTACAGTATCATATGTTTTCAAAATACATCGTGATATGAAAATATCACCCAGCCCTAGTTGTAATAACTTGACCCATACTGCAGCAACTGAAAGTCTTGAAAATGTCCTGGAAAATCATGTAAAAAAAAAAAAAAGTGGGAACCCTGCTAGACCTGACCAACTGCAGCAGCTCTGATCCTAGCACTGCCCTCACAGGTTTGAACAGTAGGCAGCACTAGGCATGATGGGTGCATCACTTCATCTGCCTCTCTTCTTACCCTGATGCACCTTCATTCTGGAACAGGGTCCATCTGGACTCATCAGACGACATGGCACTCTTCCATTGCTTCAGAGTCCAATCTTTATACTCTCTAGCAACTTGAAGCCTTTTTTCCAAGTTTGCTTCAGTCATCAGTGGTTTTCTTATGGTTACACATGTGTTTGGTCCAAATCCCATGAGTTCCCTTTGGATTGTGCCTGTGGAAATGCTTTTGTTTTCACTATTAAACACAGCTTTGAGTTCTGCTGTTTTTCTTTGATTTGATTCCGCCAAACGTTTAAGTGATCACCAATCACAATCATTCTGGATTTTATTTTCGGCCACATTTCTTCCTCAAAGATGATTGGTCCCCACTATGCTTCCAGTTTCTAATAATTCATTGACCATTCTTAAGCCAATTTTAGTCGTTGCAATCTCCTTAGATGTTTTCACTGCTTGATGCCTGCTAATCATTTGACCCTTCTCAAAACAGACGAACATCTTTTACACGGCCACCAGATGTGTTTTTCTACATGGCTGTTTAAGAAATGAGAAGCAACTGATTGCACCAGTTGGGGTTAAATAACTTGTTACGAGTTGAAAGATTATCGCCCAGCCAGGCTCCTATCTGTTTGTTTAGTTAAATCCAGGTGGCAACTTATTTTTTAGGCAAGGCAGTGTGTTTACAGTCCAATGCATTAAGAATTTTCTACACGTTTTCATATATAGTGTAAATGTATAAAAAACAAAACAGTATAGGAACAGCAGTTCGTCACTAACTTGTATTGATTAGCTGATGCTTGTCTGATGCAGGTCTCACCTGAGGCAATCCAGAGTCAGATGCCATACCTTTTTTAACTCATAATTTTTAATAAATGACATTTGGGAGAAGGCATCATGAAATAAATTGGAGGGTGTATTTTTGTAAATTAAATGAAACTTACAAATACAGTATGGATGCTGTTTGAAAATCTCAATGTTTAGATGTAAACTAGACAAAATAGTGTCTGTTAGTTTTAATTTGACGTATTATATCTGCATTATTAATGTCATTTAAAAGCATCTCAACAGAAAATTGTTTCATCTTTTTGCAGGATCTGAGTGAAGAAACCACTTTCCTTTCATCAGCTTGCAACGTGGAACAGGTACATCTTACAGAAAAATTGGATTCCCATAATGAGACAAAAATTATTCCTGTTTTTACAATGGGGTAAAATAAGTACTTAGTCGTCCCCCAATTGTGCAAGTTCTCCCACTTAAAAAGATGAGAGACCTGTAATTTTCATATGTATACATCAAATATGAGACAGAATGAGAAACTAAAATATAGAAAATGACTGTAATTTAATTTTTGTTTTGTTTATTATGGAAAATAAGTATTTGGTCTAGAGCAAAGTCCATGTCAATACTTTGCTATATACCCTTTGTTGGTGATGACAGAGGTCAAACGTTTTAAGTTCACAAGGTTTTCACACATTGTTGCCAGTATTTTGGACCATTCCTCCATGCATATCTCTTATGGGGTGTTTTGGGGCTGTCGCTGAGCAACAGGGACTCTCAACTCTCTCCAAACATTTTTCAAGGGGTTTGAGATCTGGAGACTGGCTAGGCCACTCCAAGATCTTGAAATGCTTCTTACAAAGCCACTCCTTTTGTTATCCGGGTGGTATGTTTGTGATCATTGTCATGCTGAAAGACCCAGCCATGTTTTATTTTCCATTCCATTGCTGATGGAATGAGGTTTTCACTCAGTTGTTACATGGCCCCATTCATTGTTTCCTTTATATACAGATCAGTTATCCTGGCCCTTTTGCAGAAAAACTGCCCCAAAGCATGTTTTCACACCCATGCTTCACAGGAGCATTTGTGTTCTTTTGATGCAACCCAGCATTCTTTCTCCTCCAAATGTGGCGAGTAGAGTTTTTAACAAGTTATATTTTGGTTTCACTTGACCAAATAACATTCTCACAATCCTCTTCTGGATCATCCAAACTCTCTCAAGCAGACTTCAGATGGGCCCTGCACGTGTACTGGCTTAAGCAGGGGGATGCATCTGGCACTGCATGTTTGAGTCCCTGGCTGTGTAGTGTAATACTGATGGTAGCCATTGAAACTTTGGTCCCAGCTCTCTGGCAATCCTCTGACCTGAATGACCTGCAAATCAATTTTCCCTTGAGACAGAGTTATGCAAGTTCAGTCAAGCTACTCCTGGACTGCCTCAAGGAGGTTAGAGCATGGATGGCTTCCAGCTTCTTATGTTTTAATGACAAGTGGACACCCCAGCACAGGACCTTTGTGGGACACCATGGGCAAGGGAGGTGGAGGACCGTAATTTGGAGATGGCTATAGAGAAAGAATGCTCAGACAGATTAATTCCAGCAGAACCAGAACAGAACTGTCCTCTGCATCACTGTGGGTCAGAAGGTCATTAGAGAACCTAAAAAAGCTGTTCGAGTCTAATGAGCTCTAGCCACAACCTTTTCCAAGATCTGGAAGATGAATGGGAGTTTAAAATAGGTCTACATTTAGTAGAAACAGGCTTTTGATTATCTGACAATTTAAATATTTCCTAAGCAAACAGATGTTTTACTCTAAATTACATGAATGTGTTTTCCTCCCACAGTGTCAAAAACATTACCTAGTTTGTGCAACTTTGTCATCATTGGACAAGTGTGCTCAATGTGTGGGACCGGTTTCTTCCATGAAATGGCTTGGATATCAGTGCAAATGTAAGTTATTTTGTTTGTACTAGGCCATAACATTTCTTGCCCAAGAACATTTTGCTGTTACATTTTGATGTTATGCTTTGTTTATTTCTAAATGTATTTATGTTTTATGTATGTAGTTTGTTCAACAGTCTGGCATGCCTACTGCCTTAAACGATTAAAAAAAAATATTCAAGACCAACTCCAGCATTCATCCCAGGTTATTATCCACATCACATTTTTTTAAATCTCGCTCTGGCCTAGTGTCACTAAGTACATAATTTTCTTGTTTTATAATTCCAGGAAAAGGAGCTATTTGAATATTCAGCTGGCCACTCATCAGACAAGGACACAGAAGTACTGCCAGAATCGCATGACATCTCAGACGATCAGTGTAATTCAGATGAGGACTATATACCAGATTCTGAAGATGAAGATTCAAAAGTTTCACTTTTGTCTAAACAGTCTACTGTTGGACAAAAAGAAAGAAACCTGGCAATACTTGATACTAATATGATTGAGGAGTGTCACACAATTTCAGAACCTGTACCAAGCCCATCACAATGTTGGCCTCCTATTTGCAGAGATAAAATGGGTGACAACGCAGCTGGAACATTAGGCCCAGCCACTTCTCTTGAAGACAGAGTCTCACAGAAAAAACTGGAGGGTCAAGACAAGCAGGAATCCACTCTACAAATGAGTAACAAAAACTTTTGCTTTGTTTGTGGTAAGCCACAAAGCAAAATCTCTCGTCATTTAAGAACCCACAAAGATCATGCTGAAATAGCTTATGCCTTTTCGCTGCCTGATGATTCCAAAAAACGCAAAGTCCTTGTAGGAAAAATGCGAAACAAGGGTAATTTTAGACATAACACAAAGGTTTTACAAGCTGGACAAGGACCTTTGAAAGTAAAGCGAATGCCAAAAGCTAAAGTGGAGTCTAAAAAGTTTATTCATTGCATGTACTGCCAGGGTATGTACATTCGAAAGGATTTGTGGAGACATGTCCGTAGATGTCCCTGTAAGCCAGTAAATGAAGATCCTAATGAAAAATGTGGAAGAACCAAAGTACTGGCTTTGGCTATGGCTCAAGAATCGACAATGTGTCAGCAGATTTCAGAGGGAGTTTGGAAACTCCTCAGTGTCATGAACCAGGATGATGTAGCATCAGTTGTGAGAAATGACCTTACTATCATTCAGTTTGCCCAGTCACTCTACAACAAACATGGAAAAGACCCTACCAAGTATGAGTACATACGACAGAAACTTCGTGAAGTTGGACGTCTCTTGTTATGTCTGCGCACCGAATTCTCTATACATAATCTAGAGGATGCTGTGAAACCTGCAAACTTTCAGAAAGTTGTGCAGGCAATAAAGACTGTGGCAGGATTCAATGAAGAAACATGTTCATACCAAATACCAAGCCTTGCATTGAAACTAGGACATACATTGCAGAAAGTCTGTGACATCATCCATTGTCGAGCGCTAATAGCAGAAAGTGAAGAACTGATCAGATCTACAGAGGTTTTCAAAAAACTATACAACTCCAAATGGTCTGAGTTAGTGTCCCATACTGCCTTGAACACTCTGAGTCAGGCCAAGTACAATAAGCCACTTACCTTGCCATTCACAGAAGATGTTCAATGTCTTCATCAGTACCTTAAAAAAGCTGGAGAAACCACCTTTTGCAACTTGTCTGAGAAGGCCACTCCCAAGACTTATGGAGAACTTGCAAAGGTTACTCTTGCACAGGTGATTGTGTTCAATCGTAGACGAGCAGGAGAAGTTTCAAAAATGCACTTGCAAGGTTTTCAGAAGAGAGATGACACAAAGCTCCATGAAGATGTTGCCATGGGGTTGTCCAAGGTTGAACAGAAGCTCTGCAACTATTTCAGTAGAGTGGAAATCATGGGAAAGAGAGGCCGGAAGGTTGCAATTCTTCTCACACCAAAGGTGGTGGATGCTTTGTCACTACTGACCACTAAAAGAGACGATTGTGGTGTTAGTCCCACAAACCTCTTCCTTTTTGCAAGACCTACCTCACAGAGTCACTACAGAGGACAGGATTGTTTGCGTTTTTATGCAAACCAGTGTGGGGCAAAGCACCCAGAGTTTCTTAGGTCAACACACCTCCGGAAACATGTTGCCACACTCTCACAAGTCTTGAACTTAAAAAATAATGAACTTGACCAGGTTGCAGACTTCTTGGGTCACGACATCCGTGTTCACAGGGAATTCTACAGATTACCAGTTCCAACTACACAGTTGGCAAAGATTTCCAAGCTGCTTTTGTCTATGGAAAAAGGACAACTTTCCACTCTGCAAGGAAAGTCTCTTGATGACATTGATGTTGAAGGTTGGTAATGAAATGATCTTATGGAAAATAGTGTCTTATTTCAATGATTAAAACCTACCCCAAATCACCATATCTTAATGTAAATAAAGAAAAAAGTTTTGTTTTTAATATATATATATATATATATATATATATATATATATATATATACACACACACGTGTAGTGTATACTATATTTGTGATACCTTAACTTTAGTCGGATATCTAAGGACTTTTGAAGTCTTGTATGTAGTGCTTCAAATTTTAGACCATCATTTTGATTTCATGCAAGACATTTAGGGCAGAAGTAGCTCAGGATGTTGAGTGGGTAAAGAAGTATTTGGAGGATTTGTATGACTGATCCCGGATCCCAGCAAAGAATTCAGCAGTTTTTTCCAAAGAGTTTAAAAATGGGACCCAATTATTCCCTATTTGACACTCAGATTTAAGGGTTGGATTCGAGGGTTAAACCACCCATTGGTTCATGAGTGCAGCCACCGCTGCAGCTCATCGCTCCCCATAGGGATAGGTCAAATACAAAGATTTAATTTCACCAGTGTGTGATGATGACAATGGGACTTTAACACGCTTTGTAGTCCTCTAACGGGCTATACAAGTGCAGGTTATTCATCACTTAAATTTTTATCTTATCAGATGAACTTGCATTGAGTGACACTGAAGCGATGGAAAGTGAGAGTGAATCAGACGACAGTGAGTCTGAGAGATCGGCACACGAATTTCGGAACACTGTACTTGTGGAAGCTGCAGACTCTACACCAACTATGCCACAGATGACGCCACAGAGGATGCCACAGACTACCCCTGACACAGATAACATTGGTAAGTTACATCTATGCAATAGAACTGTGTTTCTATTATAGGACAAGCATTTTTGATGTTTTGATATCTTCTCTTGACAGGAGTTGTGTCAACATCCTCAATAGAGGATGCCAACCAAACTTTGGATGGTAAGACACCTTTTAGTTTAGAGATTGTATGAATCAAAGTGCTTACAAATTTTAAAGCTGTTGTCATGCCAACTGTTCAGTTGCTAAAACCAAAAATAAACAGAGTGAGCAACACAGCTCTGTACATTTTCAGTGAAGTTCTGTTTTCAGCTATCCCTTGACTTTGAGCACTCCCTCCTGTGACTCCCTCAACCAGGGGGACTTCAATGCTCATGTGGGCAACAACAGTGAGACCTGTAAAGTATGGTTAGGAGGAATGGCCGCCCTGATCTAAATCTGAGCGGTGCCATCATTGGCTTTCATGATGAACACCATGGTCAGGCATAAAAGTCTACATATATGCTCTTGGCACTAGTAAACAGTAGGTCGCAGTTCAGTTACCTCCAGGCGGTGGTACCTTTCAATTATTTGTGGACTCACTTGATCTGCGGTCTCATGTCTTAAACACTCGCATGAAGAGAGGGGCAGAGCTGTCAATTTACCAATAGCTGGTGGTGAATTGGGTTCGATGTTGGGGGAGAATGCCAGTCAAACCTGGCAGGCCTAAATGTATTGTTTATTTTTATGTATTTAGCAGATGCTTTTGTCCAAAGTGACTTATAATGATGGTATACCAGAATCTCCTCAAAGGATATATGAACATATGCTGGAAACATCTGGAGGAATATTGAGTCAGAGTAGGCTGTGGCAGTAGGGTTGCCGCTGCCTGTCTTAGCAGCAACTCCTGAACTTGCTTAGAGATTAGGGATGCTGTCAACATGTGTCAACAACGTGTGCGTTTCATCCAGACACAAGAAAGCTCTTAACGTGGAATTTTTTTAAGCAATTTCATTCATAGACCAGCTCACCAGATCAATAGCTTTATAAAAATCTGAAGTTTTCATTAGAAATGCAAAGAAGTGCTATGGCAGTCAGACACGACAAAGAGCCTTGAAAAGATGAGTAGCGGTGGAGAAGAAATAACATCTGCACACTTCAAGAAGCAGAGGAGAAGACCATATTGGATGTCTGATTCTACCACTAAATGATCTTTCCATGGTCTACACAGTGAAATTCAGTGGGTTGCCAAAATTCTCTTTTCACTCATTACCTACAGGCTACACTCTGCAATCCCGCTATAGCCGATCAGTGCCCTGACCGGTAACGAGATGGCACCTGTGCTTGGAGTAGCCAGTTACCAGCCACATTTTCAAACTTTTCTCTACTAACCCTGTCTGTGCAATCCTCTTCAGTAGTGTCCCGACTACCATGTCATATCATCTCCAGACTCTCTTTATCCTTGCGTTCGTCTGTGATTACCCAAGACGCACAGAGGATCTATCTTCCATTATGCTTACATGCACTCTGCTGGCCCTGAGCCAAACACTCATTTTAACCCAAGTGTTTCCAGAGATGTTTGCCTGATCCAGGGGAAATGTTGGAGGAAATGGGGTAAACGAGCAGGAATCCATGTGAGAATGAGACTTTTTAAGCGTGGGTTGCCTAGAAAAAAATTGCCTGATCTTCTAGCTTCCTCTTCTCTGTTTGTTGACCTGAGCACCACTTACTCATTCCCGCCAGGCAACAAGGTGGCAGTTTGTCCATCCATGTTTTCTAAGGTCTGTGGTAAATGGCCTGTATTTGTCTAGTGCCTCTTGGAGTTCTGCAACCCACCAAGGTGCTTCGCAACACAATCAGTCATCCCCCATTCACACACACATTCACACACTGGTGGGGATGAGCTACGATGTAGCCACACCTGCCCTAGGGCGCACTGACAGAGGCTGTTTACCTTAATTCTTCAGTGGTTTCTCTTCCTGTTCCCTACAGGAGTGGATATTACAAACACCGTAGATCTAACTCTAACTTGCATCCACTCAACATCAGCTGTATCTGTAGATGCTGATTTCTCCACATCAGCATGACTTTATTAAATACCTGCTCCATTAACAATAAGTCCTTCCTGGTTAAAGATCAGATTCTCTCTAAAAACCTGGATTTTCTGATTAGACTAAGGTTTAGCAGCAAACATTTGATTATTCTGGCTCTGATTGAACCCTGCCCGTGTGCTTATTCCTTCCTTGGCCAGCTGTGTGGTTCTGGTCAAGGTGGAGGCCTAGCTATTGTTTTTAGAGATAATTCTTCTTGTATCTCCACAACCTCAGGCCCCTTTTCTTGCTTTGAACTGCAGCTAATTAAAATCGGGCATGACATGTTTTACTGTGCTGTAGTTTATGGTCCATCTAGTTCAAACAGTTCTTTCAGGAGTTTAGTGACTTCCTATCCTCTATTGTAAAGCTGTCCAGACTGGTGGTTCTTGGTGATTATAACATTCACATTAATGATGCCTCAGACAACCTTGCCAGGAGCTTTTCCAGCATCATGGACTCACTAGCATGTTTCTGGCTTCACACACACACACACACACACACACACCAAGGGGCACTGTCCAGACCTTGGTTTTTGGGGTGACGGTGGCACAGGAGTTAAGTGCTTGCCCTGTAATCAGAAGATTGCATGTTCGAGGCTTGCTCAGTTTGTTGCTGTCATTGTGTCCTTGGGCAAGACACTTGACCTTCCCTTGCCTGCTGGTGGTGGTTGGATGGACCGATGGTGCCAGTGCACGGCAGCCTCACCTCCGTTAGTGCGCCCCAGGGCAGCTGTGGCTACGTCGTAACTCATCCCCACCAGTGTGTGAATTTGTGTGTGAATGGGGGGATGACTGATTGTGTTGTATAGCGCCTTGGGGGGTTCCAGGACTAGAAGACGCTATATTAAATACAGGCCATTTACCATTTGTTTTTACCCTGGGTCTAAATGCTGACATTGTCTCAATTTTTAAGGGCACAGCTAGCTAATTACCTGCCGCTTTCTTGTTCATTTGATAATGACCCAGATTCTTTAACTACTCACTTCAACAAGCACTGCCTCTCCATTCTGGACCACATTCTCTCCTATCAGAACCAGATCAGTTCCTGCAGTAAACCCTAATTCCTGGTTTAATAACAGCCTGAAGTGCCAATGCAGAAACATTTTGCGCCTGTGGAAGAAAACTAGTCTCAGCGACAATCTGCTACATCTAAAGAATCTTGTGATCTCCTAGAACTCTGCAGACAGAGATGTGAGGGTTACCTATTTTTTCCAACCTGGTGTCCTAGGACAAAGGAAATCCCAAGTTGTTTAACAAAATCAGTCTTGTAGTGGCCTTGAAGGACAATAGGTCTTCAATTATAATGTTATAGGACTGTATCAGCTGTGTTTGTGTGTCATTTTCATAGAACAATTGATTCCCGGAACTAATTGAGAAAGCAATATGAAGTCAGATCAAACTTACCCGCGGTCCAGCTTCTCAAGACATCTTTTGACTGCATCCTTGAATTCTCAAGCTAAGATTGCCAAGCTAAAGATACTGGCCAGAACCAAAATTCCTTTGAATGGCATGTGTAAATAAGTATTAAAATCTCAGGTGAAAAATGTTTTTGGATTTTCACAGCTGGAATTAAAATCTGATGTTTTTGACTAGCGTGGCAACAACAGAAACTAGTTTCTAAGCAACGTCTAAGCCCGGGGCAACTGGTGATGTTCAAGGAGGTCTGCAAAAACGGCTATTGAAAACAACCCCCAGGTCTGGTGTTTCTGTGTTAGTGTTATAGCAGAGGACAATGTGTCATCAGTCAGATGTAGCTTTAGAAGCCTCTGCTGGTCAATCGGATTTATTTCTCTGTGATATGGCAAAAAGAACGGATATTAGATTACCGGAGAAGTTCAACCGAACTCCCAACCCTACTAGCTGGATATCACTACCGGAGGTGCAGACATGTTTTGAAACATTTGACCCAGAAGATCAGTGACCCGGTTTGGACACCGGGGATGAGTCTGTTTGTCTTCAGAACCAAACTCGGTGCAGTTTGCTTATTTTTGTTAAACATTTCATTTATGTGCTCCATTGGGTGCTCTAAGCTGAAAAGCTCTCAGCTGGTCTTGGCTCCATGATACTGTCTCAATATAATTCAATAATCGACAGATAATAAACTAATTTGCTGCTAGTTTTACCGCTGCATGTTTATGTTTTTAACTCTGGAAAATATTTAACCGATAGCTTAACAGAATTAATCTTCCTGATGCTGGAGTAACTCATTAGTTTGACCCGTTCTTTGCAATCCAGGATAGCATGGAAATTCTACCAGTCCCAGGAGGATTTATTGTTGAAATATTGGGATCATTTTTTAGCTCATGTCTGTGTGTGTGTGTGTCATAGCTTTCCCAAATTACGCGTTTTTCCTTAAACCTGCTGCACACAAGGGCAAAATGCTGAGCAAATGGCGTCGAATGACTGTTTGCTTAGCAGATACCTCGCTGTGTGTGCCTAATTTCCTCTTGAGTTTTTTTGTCTGAGGTGAAAATCAAACCGGTTTGATAATTTTCGCTTCACAGGGAGTAGAAACTCACCTTGTGCACACAACGTGAAATGCCGCCTGAATTGAAATATTCTGGTGGCCAATCAAAGCGTGTTCTCTGCTCACATGATTAAAAGATGTATTCAGATGCAGCTCCCTGTCTGTATGTCAGAAAGATAAACAAAACGGTACCTTTTGGATTGATGGCCCCACCATATCTACTACCTTCTTGAAGGATTTAGGATCCAGGCGGCGGTACTGTCAGAAGCATTCTGGGATTGCAAGGCGCATCTCTTAAAAGTTGAATGGTATAAACTCCTTGCCTGGCCCTTCTTTCCAGGCACCATACTCATATTTTCCTAACCTTGAAATGACAGCGGCAATGAAACTTCATCAACAAAAAAAGTAGAAGCATTTCCTCCTTTCCCACCTCTGTGTCCATTTAATTTATTTTCTGTCATGCAGATGGGGCTTCCATCTTGGAATCATGTGAGCGGAGAACTTGAGATTGTTATCCACACCTTCATCTCCTATTAGGCTACTGCAACTGGCTTTTCACGAGTCTGAGCAAAACCTCCCTAAACTTTATTTTGGAGTATCCCCTAACGCACATTTGTATATATTATATCTTTTATCTCTATTTACAGTGATTTTGCCAGAGACATCAGTTTGTCTTTGTCTAAATCTGTGGTAGTTTGTAATGGCAGTATATTACTTATTGTATGACAATAATGCCTTTTACCTTTGTTTTGCAGAAAAATCTTCTAACCAAGAACTCAGAAGAGGACCAAAGAAACCCTGGTCTACTGCTGAAGTTGTTGCTGTAATGCGACATTTCAAAAATCACATAAGTAAAGGAAAACTGGCCTCTAAAACTGAATGCAGCCATTGTAAGTTGGTTGAGGGCCCTGTGTTAGCCAACAGAACTGTGCAAAATATAAGGGACTTTGTGAGAAACCGTGGCATAGCTGCCAAGAGGCAAGCCCTGAAGCAAAAATAAATCAGTCACAGAAGTTTTTTTTTTTTTTTTTTTTTTTTTGCATTGAGATGGTTCTTGCTGGTATATTATGTTCACAAATATTAAGCTAGCATTTAATTTCATTAGTTCAATGCAAAGATTCTAAAACCTGGTGCTCCAAAGAGTGTACATTATTTTTTTCCCTAAGATTGTTTAGCCTATTTTTTTTATTTATTTTTTGTTCATGATTGTTAAAACTGAATGCAACATTTGTACTTTCTTCAGTGGTACAAGATTTCATTAGCTCACTACAAAGATTGTAAACACTGATGCTCTAAAGAGTGCACTTTACTTTTTTTTCTAAGACATACGGCAGGGCAATTATTGTTTCAATTATTGTTATTTGGTTTA